>NW_024802938.1:423046-464878 GCF_019175285.1 Sceloporus undulatus
GAAGGAAGGAAGGAAGGAAGGAAGGAAGGAAGGAAGGAAGGAAGGAAGGAAGGGCATAGGACTCCATCCAGAAAACTTATGCAAATCATCAGAATTCATGGAGAAAAAAAATCTACCTCGTTATTGATTTGATTTGTGTTCACTCTTTTACAGATTGATTGATTGCAAGGATTTCTCTTTCATATCAACCAATTTCTAGAAATTTTGAACCAAGGAATTATACCAGATACCTTCTGCATATGTTTTCTGCCAGCAAGTGAACACATTTGCATTTATGGTAATTTTCAAGAGCTTTTTTCAGCTATTGATAATAACTGGTGGTGTTCTGCTTTTAATAAATCCCAAAGTAGTTTTCTATTTTAATAGTATGTTTCAGTCTAATAGACTGCAATGTGTGTATTAACAGAGTGTATGGGGTTATTAATTTGATTTTTATTGGTTTTCTTTTAAAAAATTAAGGTTATTTAGCAGAACAAAAGCTAGCCCTATCTAAAAATGTATAAGTAAGAGCAAGCAAGCAAAGCAGCTTTAATACAAATGCATAATAAGGCAAAAATAAACACCTCTACCCCTAGGCCACCAGACAATCTGACTTGAGGAACCCATCTGTTACCACCAAATATTAGATCTAGAGCACTGAACGCAAAGATCTGTTGACACAGATCACCCAGGAGAGAGTTCCTTTAGCTCTTTAGCAAAAGGCCTCTGCATTAGTTATGCTCTCTTCAGTTGTCAATATCTGTGATGTCTCAGAGGGACTGTGTGGAGGAGGGAGCAGAGGAAAGAAGCTTGAAATTGCCAGCTGAAAATGGGAATCTTTCCTGAATTTAATAGACCAGCAGTGAAGCATTAGATTAAATCTCATCATAAAACAGCTTACCTAAATGTATCTGGCTCAGGATTGAAACTAATGAGATTTGTTACTCCCATCACTGTTGCAGAGAGACTATTTGGATTTTTATATATATATATCGCCAGTGTATTTAACTTGCAATAAATCAGTGTGTGTACATTACCAAATTGCACAAGTGTTCAAATGCATCACTATTATCTGGATGAGTATACACAGCCTTGAGTTGTCTTCTTTTAATACCTGTCAGGAGATGATGTCTCCCACAAACACTCCAACACACACCTACATCCCAAATGGATAGAGAGTGATATCTATTCTGATTGCATTAACAATTCCAGAAATCACTTCTGTTCCTTTCTTGCTAGGAACCCTCACTAACACACATGCTGAATGTGAGAAGTGGCACTGAGTTCACTCAGAATATTCAACATTCAGATGAAAATGAGAGCTGTAGCTTTGACGCTTCAGAGCTGGCATTCTGGCCCCAGAGCAAGTAATTTTTTCACTACTAGATTTCTTGAGATATTTGCCCCATCAGGTCTGCTGTAGAATTCCTAATGAATACCTTGATAATCTCTAATTTGCAAATCATGTCTATATCAGCCCTGTAAATTTGCTATTACATCACAGTAATAGCCATAAAGTTGAGTGATATATCATTAAATATCAAAGTTAGGACAGTCCATGCCATTGTATTTCTGGTCTCTATGTATGGTTGTGAAAACTGAGAGAAAGAAATTTGAAATGTGCTGCTGGAGGAGAGTTCTATGATACCATGGACTGCCAAAATAACTAATAAATGGGTCTGAAAGCAAATAAACCTGAAATCTTCTTAGAAGTCAAAATGACTAAACTAAAGCTATCATATTTTGGCCATTTCATGAAATTATATGATATTAGAAAAGACAACAGTGATAGGTAAAGTTGAAGGCAGTTGGAAATGGGGATGACAACACTGCAGGTCGGTAGACTCAGTTAAGGAAGCCTCGGCCCTAAGTTTGCAAGAAGAATATCGCACAGCGTTCTGAGAACGTTCCAGGAACCCAATGAGAATGGAACGCATTGTACTTTACCACATGTCTCTGTTCCCATTGGGTTCCCATCACAGCCTTGAAGTGTTCTATCTGCGTTCCAGGGTGGGAATGGATGATAAGTATTTCCTGCGAGCTGTAACATTTTCAAACCGTTCCAGAAGAAGTTTGAGCAGTAATCTTATCCGTTCCTACTTCCATTCTCTCATTCCTCCTTCTCCTGATTGGCTGAAAGAATTCCCTTCTCTTTAGTCCTCCCAAGTCCTAGAGCATCCAAAAATGTTTATTGCTCTCCCAGGTATGATGCAGCGCCCTCTTTGAAAAAAGTAACAAAGGTTTTATCCTGTAAACATTGCTGTTTTCTCCAAACAAATGCCAGCATATGAAGCCCTTTCAGTTGTGTGTGTGTGTGTGTGTGTGTGTGTGTGTGTGTGTGTGTGTATATATATATATATATATATACACACAGTGGTACCCCGGGATACGAATGCGCCGCCTTACGAAATTTCCGGGTTACGAAAAAAATCCATTTAAAAAAACTGTTCCGGCTTACGAAGGTTTTTTCGGGTTACGAAAAAAATTTTGGTGCTTTTCGGCGCTATTTCACACGAAATCGCGGCTTTTCCCCATTAGCGCCTATGGGTTTTCGGCTTGCGAAGGCTTTTCGGGTTACGAAAGCGGCGGCGGAACGAATTAATTTCGTAACCCGAGGTACCACTGTATATATATATATGCACACATTTGCCATCTTATCTATAATTTGTGTGTATATGTATATGTGTGTGTTTTTTTTCTGCACACACACACACACACACATATATATACACACATACACATATATATACACACAGTCCTCCAAAAGAAATACGCATGTGCAACAGCAAGATGTTATGGGAATGTTCTTTTAAAAATGGGAAGCACTGTGCGGTAAAATGCATTCCCATAACGTTCTCATCACATTCTACATTCTTGAATGCGATGATTCCCATTCCCAGAACTTTCCCAGAACGTTCCCTCTCGTAACATTTTGGGGACAGAATGAGAACGCCATGCGATACTCTTCCAAGACTTGAGCAAATACCATAAGGAGTTACATTTCTATACCACTTCATACTGAACTAAGCTGTCTCTAAGCAGTTTACAATGTGTAAGCTAATTGCTCCCAACAAGCTGGGTATTAATTTTAGTGACCTTGGAAAGTTGCCAGGTTGAGTCGACCCTGGAGCCCTGGCTGGGATCAAAGTCACAACCTTGTGGCTGTGAGTGAGTGGCTGCAGTACTGGCATTTAACCACTGTGCCACCAAGGCTCCCTACTGTGCCACCAGGGCTCCTGAGCAGGTCTGTTGATAGCAGGGTGACTGAGATGTCTCGTTGATAAGGTTACCATAACTCAAAATTGACTTGACAGTAGTTAACAGCATCAATAAAGTTGAGTGTAGAACCCAGAACAAGTAAACTGCTTTCATTTACATACTAATGGACAAAGCTTGCTATAAAGCTCTTTCAGATCTTACTTGATTCAAAATATACAGTATCTAAGATGTGTGTGGGGGGTGTTTTTCTCTTTTCCCCTGTTTGGACACCTAATTTCAACTCAACATTGCCTATTTCTTGTATGACCATCTGACATTATGACCCTTCATCATATTGCTGACAGTATGAGTTGTTCAACAGTGGAACACACTCCCTTTGAGTCTTCTTCTTTAGAGGTTTTGAAACAGAGGCTGGATAATCATCTGTCAGAGCTGCTTTCATTCTTGCATGGCAGAAGATTGGACTGGATGACCCTTGTGGTCTCTTCCAACTCTATGATTCTGTGATTCTATAATCATCACACAGATCTCTGGCCAGAATACCTAGGAATTACTGGTGGGTGATTTCTGCTGTGCTTCCCAAGGATTTTTTTTGGGGGGGGGGGTTGTAGCTTCTTCATCACCATGATCTCCAGCCTATTTTTGTATGATTATCTGACATTATCAACTTTCTTCATATTCCTGACAGTAAGAGTTGTTCAACCATGGAACACACTCCCTGGGAGTGTGGTGGAGTCTTCTTTGGATTGCAGGCAGAAGGAGAAAGAGTAGTTATCAGGGATGATCAATTTTTTTCTTATAGCCTTTCCCTCCCTAATACAGTTTCTTAACGGAACTACTGTATTTTAAATCCCCAGCTGCCCAGAATGGGCTACTATTTGGAATAATTAATAAAAAAAACCAATGTCCTAACAACACACATTCCTTGACAATCTAATGATAGTCAAAAATCATTCTTTCCTTTAGAGGAGACAATGAATAAAATTCTTGTTCAAACTCCCAAGTTGGGGATATCTGTCTGAAACTGTTTAAAATATTTTAAAATAGCATTCTTTGGGCCTGAACAGACAGGCCAAAATAAAGCTGCTTCAGGTCACTTTGAAGGTATGCTGTTTAAATGACATACACACTTAAAGAGCCCAGAAGCTGCACCAAAGCTGTGTTCCAGTCCTTGGGATTGGAGCATGACTCTGACATGGCTTCTAGCCTCTTAGGACACATGTGTCATTTAAACAGCACACTTCCAAAGTGGCCTAAAACAGCTTTATTTTGGCCTTTCTGTTCAGGCCCTTTGTTTCAGGCTAACATACATAAGTGTTGTAACTTAATTATATATTGTTAAATATTTAATGATCATGGATTATTTAAATCCTCTTACTTTTAGATCACTACCCTCCCCCCCCTTTTTTGGGGGGGGCTTCCCTCTCACTCTCCTTCTCTCACACTCTCACTTTTTTCCACTGATTCTTTTATTTTTCATGTCTCTCCACATTGGTATTCTCCAGTATCATATGGTGGTGTCTTCATCTCCCCTCTCTCTCTCCCCCCACTTTCTCTCTCTCTTAGGTTATCTCTCCCTCACACTTTTCCCTCTGTCCAACCTCTCTGTTTATCATTTCCCTAAAGGTTTATCAGATTCCTTTCCTCTTTCCTTTTCTTTCCTCATCCACTCTTCCTGCCTCTCTCTTTGTAGTCATCCATTCCATCTCTCTCTCACACACACTTGCATACTCTGCAGCTTCCTTTCCTGCCTGACAAGGCAAACTTCAAGTCTTATTGCATGACCAAAGAAAGCCGAGACACAGCAAAAGAGAAGCAGCTTTTTTCTTGCCTCTCTGCATGCTGTCATAACATTTCCGTTCTCCTTCCAGAGGGGGACATTCATAAAAGTGTGCCTTTTGCCAAACTGATTTTTTTCAGTGTGACCAAAGGCACACTTTTATGATCATCTCCCTCAGGAAGAGAATGGAAGTGCTTCAATGACAAGCAGAGAGGCATGGAGAAAACCACTTCTGCCTTGCTGCATCTCAGCTTTCTTTTGTCCTTCAATAAGGCCCTTACTCTTCCCTTTCTTCTCTCCCTCCTGTTCTTTGCTGCATCTCATGCATGCTGTTTGTGCACCACATCTGCCACCCACCCAAGTGAGAATTGCACAAAAAGAGCAAGAGGAGTAATGATAATGATGGAAACAATGTAGCCAATGAAACATCACCCTCTCAGTATATTTTAAAGCATTGGATAGTAACACTTTTCATAGACAGAAACCACAAATCATTGAGAATTCATTTATCAACCCTGATTCTTTCAGATGACAACCAGGATACACAGTGTTTCATTTTGACCTTCACTGATGATGAATACTTGCCTCATGTAAGGCAAGCTAGGAGTTTGACTTTCCTGACCTGAGCTAACATCATGAAGAATTTCCCTTGAAAATTAAAATTTAATATTAGCACCAATTAACACAGTAAAAGGACTGCAGGAGGCAGAATTGCCATGAGATGGAACCAAATGGTCCAAATTCAAAGCATTTGAGAGGATCTTACATCTAAAACATTTGAAGTGCTGGTTTCTCACACCAATGTCAACTGATATTTCTGTGCATTTCACCAGTGTCAGAATGGAAGGCTGCTATGAGGAAACTGACAAACATTTTTGCATTTTGATCTGGGCGCTTTTTAGGAGTGAGAGGGTATTGATTCTGGTTCCTGACTTGCTGAATCAATCTGTCTCATGAATCTGGGAGATTTAAGAGAAGCCATTTTTATAGGAGAGCTGGTGTATGATCTGAGCCCATGAGGGACCCATTAAACAGTATCTTGGCAAGTCACTCTGCTTCATAGTCATTTGTCACTCCCTCATCTATCCAAGGGATTAAGAGGATAGCCTATTAATTATAACTGACTTCCTGGCATTAAAAAAATCCAGACTTTCTGGATCATGCAATGACAAATTTGCCATTCATGTAGCATTGGTGCCAATCCAGGCTTGCCTTCTAAATGCTGAAAAACTCCAATGAGTGCTGCATTTTCTCTGATGCATTAAAATATTTCAATAATTAAAACTAATGGCTTCATTCTCAAGTGTCAGCCCTGACACAAATCGTAGATTAGACTTTGGTGATAAATGCATTCCCAACTATATCTGAAAGACATCGTTTTTCAAGCAAAGTTATAATTAAATTACAATTTTGTAGGCACAGAACAATAACTAATTAACATTTAGATTTCAACTCACTAATTAACATTTAGATCTTCCATGTAGCAAATCTTGATCTACAAACATGCAGGAGGTGTATAGCAATATAGTTGCTGGCATGCATAGTAAACCTCCATGAGCCAAGCCCTGTATATCTAAAGCTTCAGTGTTATTTGGGGATAATAAATGTGTATCACTAAGCTTTGTATCGTTGTATCCAGCAACCTGCCAACTATCTTAAGTCCTCATTATTAAAATAGTGCCTAGATGTATGGGATGGAAATATGATTAGCTTCAGTCTTACTGTTGCATTTTTATGAGATGTTCTGTCAAAACTGCTGATCAGATACAAATGATAGCAATAGAGAACCATTAGCTTGTGAGGCACATTCCACATCCTCCGACAGACAAAGGGCTCATACTGTACTGAAGCAATTGTCTTTAAGGACCACACCAAAGTAACAAACCAAGTACACATTATTGCAGAGAGTTAGATTCAAGATTAGGTTGAGGAGGTCTGCTTCCAGCCACTTGGGCTGCATTTGCACTGCAGAAATAATACAGTTTGATACCGCTTTAACTGCCATGGCATAATGCAATGGAATGCTGGGATCTGTAGTTTTGTGAGATACTTAGTCTCCCCTGACAAAGAGTTCTTGTGCCACAATAAACTACAAATCCCAGGATTCCATAGTATAGTAGCATAGCCTTTATGCACAGGATAATACAAATGGATAATACTTGCACAGGTAATTTGAGTAATGGTTCATTTGGAGAATTTGTCAAAAATGTATCACCTTTCCGCAAGGGAGAGGGACAAACAACTTAAAATATCTGGTTCTGTTAGGAGAGAGAGGGCTTTTAAAAAATCTTGCCAGCCTCTTCAGGAACAAGATGAATAAGATTCATTTTTTACAACACTACTTAAATCTGGATGATATCACATGGGAGGAATGTCTCCCAATTTTGGAAAAAAAAAAGTAGGGCCAATTCGAAAAGGGATGCTATTACGCAAATGGTTGTCAAACGCACAGAAGAACACAGTGCCCACCCCAAAGCCAAAGTGGTGCAAATGCAAAAGAAGTTATCATGAGTACGTACCTGTCCTACTCTAGAGTTCGAATTAGCATCCCTGCACATGTGCAGTGAGGGCAGAATCGGATCGTGACCTTTTTACACTTCCAGTGGGGCTTGCCTCCAGTTCCCGTGGTTTTGCCTTGTTTCATGTTATTTGTTCATTCATTACCCTTTATTTCATGTTATTTAGGCAATTCACATTATTTAGTCATTCTTTACTGTTTATTTCATATTATTTAGGCAATGCACTTTATTTGTGCATTCATTACCCCCCATTTCACGTTATTTAGGCAATTCACCAATTCAGAATCAGTCCAAAGCAACCTTGTACTTGGTTTGAGCATTGGACTATGACTCTAGAAGGCAGGGATGGAATCCCACTGGGTGACCTGGTGCAAGTCACACTCTCTCAGCTTCCTCAGAAAATGGCAATGGCAAACCCCACCTGAATAAACCTGTCAAGAAAACCCAAAAAGTGGAGTGGGGGTCTACAGATGGTTGTGTGTGAGAGAGAGAGACTGTGTCTGTGCCTTTAAGTCTCCAGCTATGGGGGGAATGGGGGGGGAGAGAATGGGTCCCTCCCATTTGGGAGAGCTTGGCTGCAGTGAGGTTGTGGGGGGCCTGGGTCCTCTCTGGTTCTAACCTGGCCCACTGCGAGTCCCATTGAAGGCAATGGCGCTGCCTCCTGGCCAGGAGTCGGAGGAGGGGAAGCTGGGCAGGAACCAGAGCTGGCGACTAAGGCTACATCCACCCTGGAGAAATAACCCAGTGTGGCACCGCTTTAACTCTTTGTGGCTCAAGGCTATGGAATTCTGGGAGTTGGAGTTGGTTGTGAGCCCAGAGCGATGCCCCTGAGGGGAGGAAAACAGACCCCCATTCCCTAGGCTGCCCCACTCCATCATCCCTCAAAGGAGGAAGAATGAAGGAAGCACAACTTTTGGGGGCTAATAAAAAGGGGAGATTTTTCTCTCTTTTTAAGTGCCCTGCCCCTAGAGGAAGGGAGGAAGGAAGGAAGGAAGGAAGGAAGGAAGGAAGGAAGGGAGAGAGAGAGGCAAAAAGGTCCCTGAGGGGCACAAGGGGCCAGGAGCAGGGCAAGCCCCAAGCCCACCCTTTTGAGCAGAGAGAGAGAGCTTGCAGGACGCCTCATGGAGAGCCACTCTTTCCTGTGAAAAACAGCTGCTTTTCCTCCCAAATGCTGGGGAAGACCTAGGAGCCCCAGAAGCCAAAACAAAATGGAGGATCATTTGAACTGATGCGGGGGAATACCAGAGCCACAGCAGACATGCATATCACACCAAACAACACCTCATTGAATGAGAAGTAGCATGGGAATAGGATTTGTGAATTCCCTAATTCACCGAATTTACTTAATTGTGGATTGATGCATGATTGTGTTCGGAGTGCATTTGGAATACAGTACTAGTGAATGCATCTGGTAACCTTTTGCGCAATAACATGAATACGCATGACTGCGTTCAGGATGACACTGGATTATACTTCCAATTTCAGGCGTGTCATAATGACCTATGTCTTGGGTGGGAGCACTTTCCCTGCAAATTGCAGTTCTCCAAAACTGTTCCCTCCTTCTCTGGTGTGTGTATGTGTGTGTGCGGATTAGGGAAAGCACTTCTCTTTTGAGCCTGTTTCTCTCATCTCTTTCTCTCATCTCTCCTTCCTTAGTCAATAAGTTTACCAAACTTTACATAATTTTACCAACTTATGGTTGGGCCACTAAACTTTAGTGTTATGTCTGAACCAGGTCAGTGTATCTAGTCCGAGGAAAGTGAGTAACTAACATGAAAATGTGACTAACATGAAAATTATCAATACTCCTTTCCTGTCAGTTGCAGCCCTTCATCTGTGATTTCCCTATTTCAGATGGCTATAACTTACATGCTTCAGAAGTCTTAGAGTTTTGTTCACTCTCCCACTCCTCTGCTGGAGTACTCAACTAAACACTCAGGTTTTTTAACCCTGTTTTTGTCTGTATTCAACATTATTTTAATAATCCTTTGCCCAGATAAACTCTGTACCCAAAAGATCTGGCTTTTACAGCCTATCTACATTACACAAATATACTTAATTTGCATACATTAATATGTGATTTATTGATTTGTTATTTTTGTATATTGGGGAGAGTACTATTCCAGAAATCAAACCCCTGCAGCACACTGGATCTGTTGATCAAACCCCTGCAGCACACTGGTAAGTAGAGAAAGGATCACAGCCTACACCACTCTGGCAATACTATTTTTTATTTTCAAGGAGTTGTCCCTGTCCAGTCATGCAAAAGAATTGCATTTGCTTTCATACCACAGTCTGATCCACCACTCCAGCAAACTCATACAGATGTTTATTGCTTATTCTATATTATTAAAGTTTTCCATTGGTGTGACTGTCACTTCTTGCCAAGCTATTTCAACAAATAAATGCTTCAGTTTGAAAATGTGAAACAAAGAAAATGTACCACTAGGGAAATGAGGCTCTGATGTATGAGGCTGCAAGACTGAAGTTATCTGGCAATATTCTATTAGGAGACAATCTACAAAAAGAAATTAATTTTTTCACATATTGCCAGCATGGAATATAAAGTGATTTCCTACCATTTCTAGAGAATGAAATAATGATGCAGAATTTCATATTTAGTGTGTGTGTGTGTGTGTGTGTGTGTGTGTGTGTGTAACCAGGAAGTGTCATTACAGAATGTTACATTTTAAGAGAGGAAACTGCATGTGAAGTCTCTTCCACTTTGTATGCTATCCAGGCTGCCTAACAACCTTCAGTGAGCAAGTACATTTCACACTCGGGAAGGCTAAAGATGTCAAGGTAGTCCATTGTCCTTTCAGAACAAAAAAAGCTCAACAGAGTACTGCCTCACCTTCATGGAAACTGAATGCCATTTGCTGTATTCAGTCCTCTTTCGCTAAACAGAATAATAGGCATAAGGGTATTGGGGTCGTCTTTGAGCACCTTGCATAATGTAACAGGAAGCTGTACTCATTGCAAGGATCTGTCCTCCCATTGCTCCTGGTCAGCTGTAAATGTTGCTTATTATCAGATTCAGCCCATCATCCATCAAATGGAAACCAACGCTAACACCCACACTGCCTGTGCAGGAAATAGGCATGTAACCCTGAACCAAGCCACTGCTTATCGCCTGATAATAGAATTTAAGAAGAGACCTGCTGGATCAGACCAAAGCTCATGGATCAAACCTAAAATCTATCCATGTTAAGCCTCTTGTTTCCTACTGCAGTGTCCAGGAAGCCCACAAATGGGACATAAATGGAATGGCTCTCTTCCACCATTGTTTCCCAGCAACTAGCACTCAAAGGGACATTGCCTCTGATCTGGACTATTCCATATAACCATGAAAAAAATCCATTATCCATGAATTTGTCTAAAGCAGCAGCAAGCTTTTGTATTTGGACCAGTAGACAGTGTTCTTTCCCTGGGACCCTCAGGGGCGTCCCATGTGCACTGGCAAAAATGGGGGGGGGGGAGAGAAAAATAAGGAAAAAAGACAAGCAAGCAACACCTTGTCTACAAAAAAATGAAGTGGCTGGAGATCCTCGTCTTGTGTTTGAAAATGTGGTTTCTATAAAATACTAAACAGTGCAGTGGGAGGAGGGAGTTTGGGCTGAAACCTATCAGATCCTGGACTAAACTTAGTGGCCATAATTTTACATTGTGGAATTAAATTACATAAATTAATTCTGTGTTGTGTGAAGGAATGTTGGCTGGAATCCTGTATCAGCTGCTTAGTTAATATTTAACTAAGTAATCGCTTCTGACTCAGCCCCCCAAAACCTTCCAAAAACATCATACATCTTTGGTCCACTTGCTGGCAGAATAGACCTCCTTTCCCGCATGCAGCCCAATAGGTTTAGCTAATACTACTGGGAGTGGGGGGTGGGGAGTTATGATCATGGCAAAAGTGTCAAAACTGTGACTAACTAGCAATTATGAATACAAAATAGTTACCTAGATTTACTCATCTGGAACAGTTCGGTAGCATTGCTACTTAGTCACAGTTTTGACACATCAGGTGCATTGAGAGAAAGAGATCTATTCTGCCCACAGTGAGTGCAAGCAAATGATATTTCTGTTAGATCTGCAGGCACTGAGCCAGGAGGGATTACAGTCAGTCCTCCACATTTACAGCTTTGACTTTTGTGAATTTGATTATTCACACATTTAATTAATATGTTCACTCTAGGAATCTCTATGTCCTCCAGCACAACACCATGGTCAATGTCCACCAGAGATTGTGCTGGAGGATTCCTAGAGAGAACACATCTCTAAGCAATTTTAGATCCTCCAGAGCAATTCTATGGTCAACATCTGGTAGATGTTGACCACAGAGTTTTTCGGGCTCTCTAAGGTAAAAAAATAGTGTTTTTATTTTGTTGTTTTTCCACTTTCACAGGGGTCTTCCACTTTTAACCCCAGCAAATGTGGAGGGCTCCCATTCAAGTACAGTACTTAGTTATAATTAAACTTAACTAACTAGCTGACACAAGATTCTATCCATTTCTTTTGCTTGTTCTGACACTGAATCTACCATTCAGATTCATTGGATGAATCATGATGAGACAGAAAAAGTTATCTTCTCATCAGAGAATCATAAAATCATATAGTTGGAAGAGACCACAAGGGCCATCCAGTCCAACCCCCTGCCATGCAGGAACTCTCAATCAGTGTCAATGTTGGGAAGCATCCCCAACAGATGGCCATCTAGCCTCTGTTTAAAGACTTCCAAGGTGGGAGACTCCACTACACTCCGAGGGAGTGTGTTTCCAACTTGTCGAACAGCCTTACTGTCAGGAAGTTCCTCCTAATGTTGAGTTAGAATCTCTTTTCCTGTAGCTTGCATCCATTGCTCTGGGTCAAAGGACCTTACACACGGGGGCTTTTTGAGCGTCAGTTCGCATTGGCCAATGCGTATTCATGTTATATAGCATTGGAGTTCCACACCTGTGAGCTCTGAATACGCATTGACCAATGCGATATAACGTGAATACGCTTTGGCCAATGCGTATTTACGGCTGGGTTCCGAACTGAAGGCAGCCGGCTCCTCCGTTTTCCGAGTCCGCAAAATTAGGGGATCGGCTGGCTGGATCGCATTGAGGGCCAGTGCGGACCTCTGCTGCTTTGGCTGTGTGTACATCCAATCCGCTGGTTCTCCTGAAGACCATTGGTTACAAATCTCCCATGATGCTGCGCTGGAATTTCCCCTTCTCCTTCCGGTGGCCCTTTCCATTTTGGCACAACCGCTGGAGCTGGGAGCGTTATTTCCACTGAACGGATAAAGCGAGAAACCTTTTGTGTCCGGGGAGGGGGGAATGTAATGTACATATGTGTGTGTGTGTGTGTGTGTGTCGTACACAAACACACACAAAGATGTGTGTGCAAGCATATACATGCAGCATTACACTTCCAGCTGCTCCACAGTTTGTGTGTGTGGTGTATGTGTGTGTGATATGTACATGTGTGGTGTGTGTGTGTGTGTTATATATATATATAACACACACACACACACACAAGATGTGTGGCAAGCATAACATGCAGCATTACACTTTCAGCTGCTCCACAGTTGGGTGTGTTGTGTGTGTGTGTGTGTATGCGTGAATGTGCATATGTATTGTATTGTGTATACACACACACACACACACACAGAGCTGTGTTGTACATATATAAATACGGCTTCGCACTTTTGGCAGCAACACTATAAGTGTGTGTGTGTGGTGTGTGTGTGTGTATACATACATTACACACACCACACACACATATATAAACACTCAAACAGACAGATTGTGGTTACACATATAATAAGGCATCACACTTTTGGCTGTGGCACAGTGTGTGTGTGTGTGTGGTGTGTGTGTTGTGTGTGTGTGGTGTGTATATTAACCTTTATTTATAAAGCGCTGTAAATTTACACAGCGCTGTACATACAATCTTTTTAATTGGACAGTTCCCCGCCTCCAGGCTTACAATCTAAAAGACACCACACACACACACCACACACACACACACACACACATATATATATATAAACATCAAGCAGCAAAGTGTGGGTGTACACATAGAAAAGGCATCACACTTTTGGCGGACCACTAGGTTATATATATAATATATAGTATGTTGTATGTATGGGTGCTGATAAAAATTATATAAATACACACACACACACACACACACACCTACATACACACACAACCCATATACAGGGTGCATTATTATTATTATTAACCTTTATTTATGAAGCGCTGTAAATTACACAGCGCTGTACATACCAATCTTTAGTTAGACGATTCCCTGCCCTCGGGCTTACAATCTAAAAAGACATGAACACAGAAGGAGAAGGGAGTGGTGACGGGAAAGGGTTAAGGGTCCAGCAGTTCCTCTCTACCTCAAGGCCTGGACCAAGGCAGAGGCTTCATATGGATGGTTAATTGTTTTCCAGGGAAATAACATACTCTCAAGTAGGATATCATATACAGTACATAGCAATACAGGAAATGGTTCATAAAACAGGCACCCACGAACTCAAATAGTAAGCGACAATTATGCAATGCCTGGGAAGGCTTCTCTGAACAGGATGGTTTTCAACTCCGTTTTGAAGCTGGTTAAAGAAGTGATGGCTCTTGCTTTTGGGGGAAGAAGGTTCCAGGAGTGAGGGGGCGGCAGCGAGTGAAAAGGGGCGAATCCGGGAGGGGCAGAGGAAATCCTGGGCTGAGACAGCGACCTTGACTACCAGAACGGAGGGCCCGAGTGGAAGGTGAGGAGAAAGAAGGTTGATAAGTAGGGGGGCCAGTCCATGGAGGGCTTTTAACGTGGACAGCAGGAGCTTATACTGAATGCGGAAAGGGAGGGGGAGCCAGTGAAGGGATGCCAACACAGGAGAGATGTGTCAGAGCGGTGGGTGGAAGTGATAATGCGTGCAGCTGAATGCTGAACAGAGATTAAAGGACGGAGATTAGAAAGAGGAAGCCCAGCCAGGAGGACATTACAGTAATCAAGTCGTGAATCACTGGGCATGGGCCAGGTCTGGCAGTAGAGGCGGAGAGAATGGTCGGATTTGGCCTATTGTACAAAAAGAATCTACAAGCCTTGGTGTGGTTGGATCTGAGGGATACACGACAGAGAAGAGTCAAAGATAAAACCAAAGACTGCGGGCTTGCTGGACTGGTTGAATGGAAATGTTGTCCACAGAGACAGAAAAGAGAGTGTTGAGGTTGGGCTTAGGAGGAAGACAAGAAGCTCCGTCTGGACATGTTGAGCTTCCACGCCGATAGCGCATCCACTGCGAGACAGCTGTGAGGCAAGACGAAACTTGCTGTTCAAGCCTTGGGAAAGGTCAGGGGCGGAAAGTACAGCTGGGTGTCATCGGCATAGAGATGTAGGGAAAGCCAAAAGAGCTGATGAGTTTTCTAGGACCGTGTGTAGAGAGAAAAACAGAAGGGGACCAGAACAGAGCCCTGGGGAACTCCAACAGATAAGGGACAGGAGAAGAAGTCTGACCACCTGCACATACTGCAAAAGTCTGCCAGTCCAGTAAGATCTAACCAGTCGAGAACAGAGTCTGAGAACCAAGGTCAGAGAGTATATCAATGGAAGACAGTGACACAGGCGTCAACGGTGCAGGCTGCAGACAGATCAGAAGGATGAGAACAGAGTAAAGGCCATTAGCCTTGGCCTGTAAAAGGTCATTCGAGATCTTAGTGAGGCTGTCTCTGTAGAAGCTTTGGGCGGGGAAGCCAGACTGAAAGGGATCGAGGATGGAATTGGCTTCAAGAAACTCAAGACAGCGCGAATAGACAACCCGTTCCAAACCTTAGAAAGAAAGGGAAGAAGAGAAATCGGACGATAGCTCAAAAGAGGAGGGTCAAGAGAAGTTTTTCACAATTGGGGAAATGGAGCATGTTTGAAGTCCGAGGGGAAGGGCCTGTAGAGAGAGAGAGATTGAAGATTGGAGAAGCGAGGGCAGAAAAGAGGGAGCTTAGATTAGAGAGGAGTAGGAATTGGATCAAGAGAAAAGGTTGCCGGTTTGCAAAGAGTCAGAAGTGTAGAGAGTTCATCCAAGAGGCAGGAGGAACACAGGAAGTTTGTTAGGCGAAGGAGTAGAAGATTAAGAACAGAAGAAGAATCAGGAGGGACTATCTCGAGCGAATAGTGGAAATCTTAGAGATGAATAGTTCAAAGTCATAGGAGAGAATGTTGAAGAGACAGAGGAGAGGAGGTTTAAGCAAAGTGTTTGAAGGTTGAGAACAAACGCTGCGGTGTCCTCTCATTGCGCGAGATCAATGATTTGTAATAATTCTGTTAGCCATAGAGAGGGTCCGTGAGGAGGAAGAAAGAACAATTTGAATGGTAACATAGCCCACTCTTTGGATTTCCTCCAAGCGTTCAGCTGCTCTAGAGCAGGACCGGAGGAAACTTAATGTTGGGGTAGCCAGGGCTGAGGCCAGTCTTAGAGGAAGAAGTGCGTACAGACAGGGGCACAAATGGTCAAGGTTGAGGCAAGAGTGGAGGTTAAATAAAGACATAGCTGATCAGCAGAATCCCGAGATTAGGGAAGAGAGAGATGAATCCGGGTCAGACACGATGGTTAGAGTCAACAGATTGAAGATCACGAAAATGGCGTTGAACAGTATGACGAGGAGGAGGAGTATAGTGAGAGCAAAGGAGATAATGATGGTCAGATAGTGGGAAGTCAAGTGCCAGGTAGTCAGAAATGGCACAGTTTGCAGCAAGAACTAGGTCAAGACAGTGACCAAGAGAATGAGTTGAAGAGTTGGAGTGAGGTTGGAGGCCAAAAGTGAGGTTGGAGTGAGGTTGGAGTGAGGTTGGAGGCCACTTACCCCTTCGTAAGTGGCTAAAGGCAGCACATCTCACAATATATACGCCGCTTACACAGTGACCTTATTCTTCACCCCCGGAAGTTAAAAATGTTGCGCCCCCTTCAGAGCCCCACAGAGCATGCGCAAAGCTGCCGATGCGCATCGGCGAACACACATTGTATTGGGCTGGTGTGGTGATCCAATCTGCATTGGCCTCGCTTTGCATGAATACGCATTGGCCGGTGCGCAAGACCTCGATCCGGAAGGCCGCCCAGGTGTGGATGAATGATGCAATATGACCGAATACAAATCGGCAAAGCGTTTCAGAGAGCATGAGTGTGGATGAACGATGCGATATGAGAGATACGATCGGCCAATGCAAACTGACGCTCAAAAAGCCCCGTGTGGTAGGTCCCTAGTCTCTGAGCAGCAGGGAAAACAAGCTAGCTCCCTCCCCAATAGACATCCCTTCAAGAATTTAAACAGGGCTATCATATCACCTCCTAAATTCTCTTCTACAGTTCAACACCCCAGCTCCCTAAGTCATTCTCATGGACATGGTTTTCCTACCCTTCACCTTTTAGTTGCCCTCCCTTGGACACGCTCCAGTTTCTCAATTTCCTTTTTGAATTGGTGCCCAAAACTGTACACAATATTCAGGTGGGTCTGACCAAAGCAGAATAGAGTGGCACATACTTCCCTTGATCTAGACACTATACTTTAATATGTGCAGCCTAAAATCGCATTGGCTGTTAGTTGCCGCATCGCACTGTTGACTCATGTTCAACTTCTGGTCTACTTGGACTCCCAAATTCCATTCATGTGTAGTCATGTTCAGCCAAGTGGCCCCATCCTATATCTGGCATTTCATTTTTCCACCCTAAGTACAGTACCTTATTTCTCCATATTGAATTTCATGTTTGGCTCCGCTTTCTAATCTATTAAGGTCATTCTGAAGTTTGATCCTGTCCTCAGAGGTTTAGCTACTCTCCTAATTGGTGTCATCTGCAAATTTGATGAGTATGCCCCCAATTCTGTCATTCAAGTCATTGATAAAGTGTTGAATACACTGGGCCCAGGACAGAGCCCTGTGGGACCCCACTGGTCACTTTCTCCAGGATGAAAAGAGCCATTATTGAGCACTCTTTGGGTTCAGCCAGTCAACCAATTACAAATCCATATAACAGTTACGTTGTCTAATCCACATTTTACAGCTTGTTTGCAAGACTGTCATGGGAAACTGTCAAAGACCTTTCTGAAATCAAGATATACTCTATCCACAGCTTCCTTTCATCTACTAAGCTGGTAATTTATCAAAAAAATAAGATTAGATTTGTCTGGCATGACTTGTTTCTCTGACACCATGTTGACATTTTTGTGATTATGGATTGCCTTCTAAATGTTCACAGACTCTCTGTTTAATGATTGCTCCAGAATCTTTCTGGTTATGGTCAGACTGACTGGACCTATATTGTGGGATCCTCTTTTTCCCCTTTTTGAAGATGGGGACAACGTTTGCCCTCTCCAGTCTGATTTTCCTGTTCTCCAGGAGTTCTCAAAGATTATTGCCAATGGCTCCGATATTACATTTGCCAGTTCTTTTAATACCCATCATGAATTAAATCATGAATTAAAAAGTACAACAGCTACAAAACCAACACTGTACCATATTTTATATATTGACCCCATGGATTTCATAGGGTTTTTGTAGGCAAGGAATACTCAGAGGTGGTTTTTGCCAGTTCCTTCCTCTGAAATATAGCCTGCAGCACCTGGAATTTGTTGGCAGTCTCCCATTCAAGTACTAACCAGGGCTGACCCTGCTTCCAAAATCAGATGAGATCTAGGGTATTTAGATGCAGTAGGTATGTATGTGATCTCAATAAGCTCATGGAAAAATTGATTTTCCAATTGTGAGTTTGCAAGTGACTTTAATAAAATCTTGAAAAAAATGATAGACTGGATGAGTTTGTTTGTTTGTTTAAATCATCCAGCATTCATGTGTAAACACATAACCATGTTTAGAATAGGATGCACACCTGGATGTCTGTTTCTATATGTAAATCCTTATAGAGGAATTAAAACATGGAAGTAAATTTTTGAAGAAAATAAATCCAATGGATGTTGGATGGTGTGACTCCTAATAAAACTGTCTGAAGGCTTGCTGGGAGCAATCATAATTTCTTCTACTTTCATTTACAGCTCAGATGTATGCTTTTTAAAAACCTATAAAAAAGCTATTGAAGTCCAAGTTCAAAATGCTGTCTTCTACCATGATTTATTGAGTTTATCATCTAACTTATCTATCAGTGTATCCAGGCTGATGAAAAAGACCAGAAACTCTCAGATTTCATTCCTGTCCTTTCCTGTTTTATTCTGGAAATCCATACATGTTTTGTTTATTTCAGAATATTTTCTGTCACTTCCCAGTACAATCAGAGACATTTTATACCAGCTCAGTATAAATTGTCCTATTTAGCTCCCATCATATACTAAAAGATTTGCCACAACAGAAAGAAGAGACTTCAAAACAGCTGGATCCATATAAGTTTTTAAAAATAGGTTTAAGAAAACAAATACCCTCTTAGATATATTCATCACAGAGAAGCTACGGAAGAATGTTATGCTAATGCTGGAGACATGTGCCATTTCCTCCTATTTCTAACCTATGTTTTACTTTTCTGTTTCACCAATATTTCTGGAGGATTCCCCTAGGTTCTTCCAGTACCTTATCAAGCATATGAGTAACATGTGTCAAAAATGAAGATTTTCACACTGGCGCTTACTGTGGGTTAAGCACCAGCAAAGCGCTGGTAAAATATCACTGAAGCACAATGATGTGAAAGCCAGCCATGCTTCTGAAACATCACTGAAGCATCCCCTCGCCTCTACCATCCTTGAATCATTCACGAAGCAGCCATTTCCTATTAACAAAAACTTTGTGTTAATAGGAAATGGCTGCTCCGTGAATTATTCATGGACGGTAGAGGTGAGGGGACACTTCACTAAAGTTTCAGAATCGCGACTGGCTTTCACACTCTTGCCTTTCAGGGACATTTTACCGGCATTTTACTGGTGCTTAACCCAAGGTAAGCGCCGGTGTGAAAATCTTCAATATCTCAAATATCTCTTGAGGCTAGGCCTTTAGGGGCCCTGGGGCAGAAAATAGGGCTCGTTAGGGTGAAGCGTTCAAACGCTCCCAAGTCCTATCACGTGCCATGGGTACCATCTTGGTGCACTGTCGTTTGGGGACCCCTTTGGCTGGGGCCTGGAGGCCATCTACTGACAGAACACTAGAGGGCTTCCTATATGAATAATCTTGCATGATGTAATGGTTTGGGTGTAGGACTAGGAGACCAGGGTTCCAATCCCGGTTTGGCCTTGGAAACCCACTGGGTGACCTTAGGCAAGTCACACTCTATCAGCCTCAGAGGATGGCAATGGAAAATTCCTTCTATAGAAACATGCCAAGATTTGCCTTAGGGTCGCCATAAACTGGAAATAACTTGAAGGCACACAACCACAGCAAATCTTTTAAGCAGCAGTTTTCCCATAGGTCCATCTCTCTCTGATATGGTCCCTCTCATTTCAGGAAAGAAGCTATAGAAAACAGCAGAAATCGAGATGTGATGAAGAAAATTAGACTTAAACAGTAAGAAGTGTGTGTGTGTGGGGGGGGGGGGGGGGGGGGGGGGGGGGTATTGGTCGGAAAAGATCTATAAGGAGTGGAGGCATGAAGGCAACAGCAAGGGCTGACTCCCCTCTGCCCAGCACACATCCCCTTCCACACTTGGGCATCGCAAGACAGGGTGTGGTTGAGAGATTGGAGGCTTGTCTGCAATCTCTCCAAGGACTCTGTAATAGCTACAATTTAGTTGGAGAGGGACTGGAGATTTACCAAGGCCTAATTGCCAACCTGCTGCCAGCCTGGGGGAAAAGCCTGATACAGTAGCTATTTCAAATAAGCTCTTGATTGTTGTCAGAAGGGTGGATACTACAAGGAACACAATGCCCTGTTAGTAATAGCCTGCATTATGTGAGATTGTGTATATTGTTCACTTAAATTTATCTTTCCTCCTACCTTTTTGTCACATCAATCCTTTGCCCTTAACCATGTGGGCTAACAGTAAATAATCTACCACATTTTTTTTACAAGAGAAATGGAGGGGAGAGAGATACGTTTGGTTCCACACTCCATCACTCCCAGCCCCTTTAAAACACTTGGTTTGAAATAATTTCTTGCAGGAAAATAACATCTGCTACAGTTCATGCAGTTCTCTCCCATCTTCTGTCTTTAAATCATTTATATTTATAAACCATGTTTTCAACAAGGCAGTCAAACTGAGAGAACAATAAAGCATAAAACAAAGAGAGATTATTAAATATCAATGGTTATCTGGATTATAACTTTCTCTCCATTATCCCATCCCACCCCCTATCCATCCCAGGGCTCCTTCCAGAAAAGACTGCATGAATATATCACAGCTGTCAGCCAATTAAAGATTTTAAATTGATGAGCTGTTTTCATTGCAAATGAAATCTCAGTTCATTGATTAAATTTTCTTAAATGTACAGAGATTTCTGAACTAACGTGAATTTGTTTGGTTTTTTGGTGGATGTTAGAGATAATTTTGGATAGATCTGTTAGCTTTTGGATATGGGTTAGTAGAAAAATAAACTTTTTTGGCTGCAGTAATTACACGGGCAAAACAACCCTAATCCACAGATTCACTAGATGTTAGAGGAGACGCCTTTCACCATCATCAGAGAAAAGGTGGCTTGGGTGGGTTGGAAAAGGATGGTGGTATTACATCCTGCAGAGTAGCCATATTGCTATTGAGGAGAAAGACTGAACAACACCCAGTGCTTGGAATGTTACTTTTTGAACATATTTTTAATATATTACCTTTAAATGAACACATTTTACACACTGTTACTGTTGTGCACCTTGAACTCATTTCCGATTTATGGTGACTTACCAAGAAAACTTCATGAAGTTTTCTTGGTAAGTTTCTGCAGACAGGGTTTGCCATTGCCATCCTCTGAGACAGTGTGACTTGCCCAAGTGGGTTTCCAATGGTTGAGCAGGGATTCAAACCCTGTTCTCCAGAGTCACAGTCCAACACTCAAACCACTACATCACACTAAAAATAGTTCATGTTAACTTGTTGACAAGCCAAGGAAAGTAATGCATTAGCACTGGTGGTTCTGCTTTTGATAAGTAATTCAATCCACTGTTTGTTGCTTCATTGTACTATGCCTTAACACTTACCTTAAGTATACAAAGTGGTGGTGGGGGAATAAGTTCTATTTTTTTTATCATAGAATAAGGATTCTGTACTCTTCACAGCAATGCAAAGACCTGAAGCTGGTTCACACGATACAATTATAGTCCTATGATTCCATTTTATCTGCCATGGCAATATCTCATGGTCTCTGAGTAGGAAGTCTAAGGAGTTTATCACACGGGAGGAATTTCTCTTAATTTCGAATGAAAAGAAAATGGGGCCAGAATGCTTTCACGTGACTTCGCTAGTTCAAATCGCATTTGAACTGACTTCCCATTGCCCGAAAATAGCTTGCCATTGCCTGAAATTGCATGTGATCACCTCTCACGCAATAACGTGAAACCCCACGATTGCGTTCTGACTGACTTTCCATTGCCTGAAATTGCGTGTGGTAGTCTATCACGCAATAACGTTAAACCCATGATAGCGTTCATTTCCCTTGTCTGATAACGTCCTAAATGCCCCTCCCTAAACTGCCAATCCCAGGATTTCACAGGATGAAACCATGACAATTAAAGTGGAATCATAGTGCTATAAATTGTGCAGTGTGAAAGAGCTCCTGATCTGCTGCACTCAAACTAACATCCACTACATTTTACTCGGTGACATGATTCACTCTAACCACTAGAAAGGAATGTATCAGCACTCTGAACTTAGCTGGTCCAAAGAGTGGCTAAGAAATTTGTTTTGTACTGGCTGGCATAGTGGTTTGAGTGTTGGACTACAACTCTGGAGAACAGGGTTCAATTTCTGGCTTGGCCATGAAACCCACTGGGTGACCTTGGGTAAGTCACACTCTCTCAGCCTCAGCAGAAGGCAATGGCAAACCTCTTCTGAGCAAATCTTGCCCAGAAAATTCCATCATTTTTGCCTTAGGGTCACCATAAGTCAGAAACAACTTGAAGGCAAAAAACACACACAGATACACAGAATTTATATTTCCTCATATTTGGTATTGAGAAAACAGAACTGATGCATTTTTTTTAAAAAAGACTGAGAGAGGAGGGACATTTAGAAAGTTCACATTACAAAACTGCTTGTTTTCTTCCAGGAATTAGTTTAGGAGCGCATTTTAATCAGCAGTTAAATCTTAAGTTAGTGATCACACTGATTAATTCATTTATGTCTACTCTTCTTAACTGCCTGGCCTATGCTTTTAATCAACAAAGTGCTTGCAAGATGGAAGGAAGTGATATATCTACAAAAAGAGCATCATGCGGTGATGGACTAGTGATAGTAATGGGTGGTGGTGGTAATGAGAACACTTTGAATTATGGGAAAGTTAGTTTTAAATCAGATGAACAACATACTATTATCTGAAGATGATCATCTGGTTAATGTCACATTCCTGAATACCAGAACTACTAATGCCCAAACAGAGCATTAGGGGCATGTGAATGAATGAACACTTTTCCAGACTTTCATATGCAAGACAGAATTGTGTGGTGGAAGGAACATGAAATGTTATCAGGCACTTTTCGTGATCAGCAATAAAATCATAAAGACTACAGTACTTGAAAAAATAATCACATGCTTAGCTTGAGAATATATACATTTGTGAAACCAGATATTAATGCATTTCTCCTCCAAAAAGAAGGGTCCCTTCCCTTTTTACAAACTCATCTTTTAAAACAATGTTTCTAGTTTTATTCTACAGGAGTTCACAAAGATATAAGTCCTTGTCCTTCAATTCGATCAGCACACACCAGACACCACATACTTTCCAGGTAGGCTTATATGGATCTCTTGGTTTCACAACTAGGATAAAGGGGGGGGGGGATAAATCTACAACACATTTTCCAGCAGATACCGAATGCTGTTGCAGAAGCCAATATGAGGCTCTCAAGCTTGCATCTTCCATATAAAAACATACAGTCTTCTCTGTAACTGCATGTAATCACATGCAGACTTCTATTTCCCCATCTCTTCCACAATATTTAATCAAGAACAATAGTGTGATGCTTGATAAATTGCACTACATCTTAGTGTCTTAAGTTGTACTATGTGCTACTGTCTTTAAAGAACAGGCTGGGTGGGGTATTGTACTGATTTTAACTGCACTGTTTTAAACAGTATATATCTTTTTTATTATTATGTGTTTTATTCTTTTAACAAGTGATTTGTTTTTAACATTCTAATAATTTAATTCTGTTTTAATGCATCACTTTTGTATACTTTTAATTGTACTGTTCTTTCAAATTGTAAGCTGCTTTGTTTCCCAGTTTTGTGGGAAAAGCGGGATACAAACAAATATGCAGTCACCCCTCCATTCTCATGGGCTTGAGATCCGCAGTCTTGAATATTCACGGAGTGGTGACTTCCGTTAATTTCACTGGGGCATGCTCCTGTAGGCATGCACCCCGTTCAAGCTTATGGGGCTTGAATATCTGTAAGTCTCCATTTTTGCGGGGGAGGGGGGGTCTGGAACAGACCTCCTGTGAAAATGGAGGGCCAACTGTAACAACAACAACAACAACAACAACAACAACAACAACAACAATTGGGCTGGAGGGAAAATCTTGGCATACAGCCCCATTTTTAAACAGCAGTCCTGAGTGTCTTATAATGTTTTGTGCTACCTTAAGGAGGAATGGCCAGCTCTTCCATTATCAAAGAGGGGCCATTCCCTCATATGATGATGCTGGGAGAAAACAGCCAAATGATGGGAGAATGAACTATGAGTCATGCACCCTATATAGCATTTCTTGACCCTTGGATGGAAATCATGCATCTCTCTAGATGATACTGGACTACACCTCCCATATTTCCTCACCATTGCCTACACTGGTTAGGGCTACTGAAGGGCTACATGATTCTATTCTTTTCTTAACTGAACCCGTTGCCTTCAGGTCTGGTAAAGGAAGGACACTAGCCCATCATCCATGCTAAAGAGAGATTACACGGCCAGTCCAGCTAACTTTTGGTCATGGCACAGAAGGGACTGCTGTATTATTCTTTGCCTCAGGCACAGTTTTTTGTTGCAGACGTGATCCAATCTACACAATGTGTCTCTCAACAACCGAATTTAAAAAATATACGGTTGGTATAGTTTGGGGGGAAATTGAAGTTTATAGGTGTTAGTGCAGCTGACCGCTGAGCTTTTATGTTTTTGCAGCAAGGATGTTACGTTTCCGCAGGAGGGATGCTCTGAAAGAAGATACATTTCCTAGCAATCTGTTCATGCAATATCTAGGATCAGATTAGCTGGACATATTTAATAGCAGTTTTATTGTTTGAGCAGACCCTGGAGCAGTCTAGATAGCACAGTGTTCACCACAACTGTGCCTGACAGAAATAGCTGCCAACACATTTAGAGGAAAACGTGGCAAAAATGAGAGACATTAGGAAGGTGACAGGGAAGCTTTACATGTGGAAGGCACCCAACCACAAGGTTCAGTTTGGGCCCTAAGTTGGAAAACAGTTATATTCGATTCAGATGGACTCAGGCTGTCCACTCATACTCAGGCCTTCATCCAAATCTCACTGAAAATCTGAACCTTTGTGTTTCGCTAGAGCCAGTGTGGTATGGTTGTTTGATGTTGGACTACGACTCTGGAGACCAGGGTTCGAATCCCAGCTCAACCATGGAAACCCAGTGGGTAACCCTGGGCATGTAACAGTCTTTCAGCCTCAGAAGAAGGTAAAGACAAAATCCCTTCTAAACAAATCTTGCTAAGAAAGCACCGTGATAGGTTTGCCTTGGGGTCATCATAAATCAGAAAGGACTTGAAGGCACACAACAACAATAATACTTACTGGTAATCAACAGATATTTTTAAAAAATCTCTTTGGGATAGATAGTTTAATTATGCATGCATTTTAGTCCCTCAGGAGTAGGCTATGCCTGTTACATGGCAGAGAAGTATGTCCAGACATGTGCATATGCACCTTTATATTTTTATACTTAGATTTTAATTTTAATTAAAATTTAACTGTATTTTAATATACCACATTTCTCCTGGCCATGGAACCCATACACACACACATATACTCCAACTGTGTGTATTTAGAAGGAACTGCTAGGAAGCCTTTTGTAAACTGGGTGTAATTTGTAGAGATGATTCGATTGTCCTTGTGTCAGAGAAGTGGGGTAAAAATAAAGCTTTTATTATTTTATTTTATTTTCCCTTTGTCCTTCTGAGGAGATTGAGCCTGGCAAGTTTCAAGATAATAGGCATAAGAATATTTATGACAGTAGTATTTACATTCTAAGCGCACGTGCGCGTGCACGCACACACACACACACACACACACACCTTCCCCCATTCCCAGGTTTTGTATGTGCAATTTTTATGAAAATCATGTGCAGAATAGAAGAGTGAGTGAGTGTGTGTGTGTGTGTGTGTGTGTGTGGACAAATTTTTTGGGGGGGACTTTGAAATTAGGCCAATGGCTAAATGTAACCTCATACTTTCCACATGTAAAGCTTCCCTGTCACCTAATGTCTCTCATTTTTGCCAATATTTCACAGATGAAAACTTGGATACCTGTGGCCAAGTAACATCAGAGTGTGCTCAAAATGAGAAAAGTGGTTATTAGGGAGAACAATCTAGGAGAGGCTGCAGCAGTTTTCTTTTGCTTGAGCCTACTGGGAAGGGCAAAATTCTGCTCCCTCCTCTCGTCTCCTCCTCCTCCTTCTGAGTTAACTACTTTGGCACTTCGAACTCAGTTTGTAGCAAGTAAGCCGAGGAGAAAGGAAAAGGAGTAGAGAGAATCTGGGACCTTTTAAAAGCACCTGAAAAAGTGGGACAATAGAGGATTAATCAGCATTGTCTCTGCCAAATCAGGACAGTTTGATGGTACGTAACCCATCTCTGCGACATAAAGATACAAATAAACATACTCTCTTACCTGGTTTTGGACCTGGGGTTTGTTCCTGTATGCCACCCTAAGGTCCCTTCAGTTTCCTACATGATCAATTTTCTTTTCATTCAACAAAACTACATGCAACAATTTTTTTCAGGATTTCCCCCCCAAATTTCCCCATGTGAATGCACAAACATATGCATGTGCACACAAAGTATCTGTCTTTCTCTGATACACAGGCATGCAGAGCTCAATACAGATTGCCAAGCCAATAAGATATTATTGAACTGAATTGTTTTTATACTGCATTCAACTGCTGTTTTATTGATCTCTCCATCTGCCTGATTTTCTATTGCACTCATCACAACAGCATCTTTGAGCTTTATGTAGACTGCACCCTGCAGTGATATCCATTTATCTAGCTTGATATTCATAGTACACTCATCAATATCATTTTTTCCAGATGGGATCATCAACTCTAGCTTATATTCATTGCTTTAAGGCAAGTTTGATATTTTCAAAGCACTGGTCCTCCAGGATCCTTCCAAACTCTAACATCTTCTGTTGAGATCTGGGAAACTTTAGTGTGTTCATTAAAAGATTGCCTTGCTTGCAACATTTTAAGATATAATCTGTGGAATAAATATTAAGTTGTTTTTAAACGTTATTAGTAATTTCCTTGAGGGTGGAAAGTACAGTCATGTTTTCAAGCCTAGCTTTTCTAGAAAGAGTAAAATAACCATTGGCTATGATGGCCGGGGATTCTGGGAACTGTACTCTCAAAAGTAGTTTTTCCAGATTCTGTAGATATTTAACAACAACAGTAGCAGCAACAATAGCAACTCATGCTCCTGTGGCAACTTGGAAAGAGAAAATATTTAACTGCATCAATCTGAACTACCATCAGAATTCCAGGGAATGTAAATTTTTAAAAGAGAGAATAGTGGGCATTATAAAAATTGAAGTATCATTCATTTAGACTTTTGGAATGAATGCATATATAAAAAGAATAGCATTGAAATATTCTAATTTTATCTTCTTCTTTATCTTCTTTTTCCTTCTTAGCATAATAAGTGGTTTAGGTTTCGAATGTCAAAATAGATCCCACTCCCTGTTAAATGAAAAGAAGAATAGTTAAATGGTGTAGTTCCATTTCATTCATTGCTTGATGCAGAACAGCTAAGGTGTGAATCCCGTTTAGCAAATTTTAATCTGAAAAAGGTATAGGGCAGAATTCCAGCAGCAAGTGGGACTAAATCCAAAATGGGTCCAGTTCTATGTTATTCTTATCCACTTAAAAGCTTTTGGAGGGAATCCTGTTGGGGACTTGCATCTTCATAAATGGAATTATGTCTGCAGGAATTAGAACTGGGCAGTTCCATAATGCCTGTATCCAGTAAAGGGCTGCTGTTATGTTACTACATAGGGGAGCCAGCAAAGTTATCAGTACGCATTGGGATTGATGCACAATGGGACTGATGCATATCAGTCCCACTGTGCATCAGTGCACTGACTAAGGACTTTATCACACGGGGGAAATTCGGGGTTTAAAAAGCATTTTCCTGGGACATTCACACAATCATGAGAAAGATTTTCCCACACATCATGCTTAGAGAGGACCTATCCTGGGAAGAACCAGAAATGCTCAAGAACAATTCATTCACAGGGCAATCCCGTGAATGATTTGTTGTGGGAGCATTCCTGGTTCTTCCCAGGATAAATCTTCTTTAATCTTGACATCATGGGAAAATCTTATCCTGGGATAAATCCTCTTTAATCATGACATCATGGGAAAATATTTCCACGATTGTGCAAATGTCCCAGGAAAATGCCTTTTAAACCCCTGATTTCCCCCATGTGATAAGGAGTACTAGAGCTTCCACTACAGTGGTTAAATGCCTGTACTGCAGCCATTCACTCAAAACCACAAGGTTGCGAGTTCAAGACCAGCAAAAGGGCCCAAGCTCGACTCAGGCTTGCATCCTTCCGAGGTCGCTAAAATGAGTACCCAGACTGTTGGGGGGCAAATTAACTTACTTGCTAATTAGCTTACTTGCTGTTCACCGCTATGATCTTTGGAATAGCGGTATATAAATAAAACAAATTATTATTATTATTATTATTAACATATATTGTGACAGAGGATTACAGCCATCATCATCAATAGTATTAGTATTTGTATTATTGACTGGAATTCACTTCGGCAGTTATGACTGCATAACCTAGAGTTACACATTCATGACTGGTTCATATTCACAATACCTGTGTATTTCCTAGTTTGAGGAATGCATAGGGACCATGAAAGTCCCTCAGTGTCCATTATTGAGAATCAGCTGCTGTGTTTGCCTGGGGTGTTTTCTCTTGTTAATTGAGAGGCAGCCAACTGATGTTCCCCTTTGCTTTGAGCAGTCTTGGATGCTAGGAGGAATTGCAACAAGAACCCAGCTTTTGGCTGGTACAATGGAAATCAATTGCAGGAGGAGATGGGAACAGCAGTCAGCTGCTTTTCAGTCAACAGGGGAACAGACTCTTGTCACTCACAGTAGCTGTCACCCAATAAGTGAGGACTGGGTGAACTGAGCTCAGTGAGGACTGAGAGAAACAAGATGAGATAGTATGTAGTTATGGAACTAAGGTGGTTCCGTAGCTGAGTAGATGATACATTATTATTATTGTTATCTTAATTTTCACAATACCTTAATTTATACAATATCTTATGTCCCACCTTTCTTTCCAAACTGGGATTCGTACAATTTAAAACTAATACAGTTCATTCAAAACTCTTTTAAAACCATCTGTTCTAAAACCCTGTCAGAAGAAAAAATCTTGCCAGAGAGATCCAGCAGCTGGGAAAGCCATCAAAAAGGCCCTGTAGAATGTACCCTCCAAAACCACTACTTTGTACTTTGAGAAAGCAACCTAATATCCCACCTTTGCATGTCTATTTTGAAACAATCTCAGCAAGCAGCACATTCAAAGAACATCACAAAGAACAAATTTACACATTTCAGAAATAAGTGAGACTTATTGATTATGCTTGCCGGCCATAGGTCCAGAATACCATACCTTCCAACTGTCCTGATTTCACAAGGACAGTCTCGATTAATTCTCTGCTGTCCCACTTGTTCAGCTGCTTTCAAAATATCTCAGTTTCTTTCTCCTCCTTGAATTCAAAGAGTAGAAGAAGTTTGCATTCAGTTAACTCAGCTGTTGGGAGAGGAGGGGTTGCATCTTGAACTTCCCTGTTGACACAGGCAAAAGCAAACTGCTGCAGCCTCTCTTAGCTTGTGCATTCTTCCTCATTAATAACATTTGCTGTATTGGCTACATTCTGATATTCCCAGTCTGATGCTGCTTGACTACATGTTCCCACTTTTCATCAGTGAAATGTTGGAGGATATGGCAGGGGTAGGCAACCTATGGCCCACAGGCCGGATTCGGCCCGGCAAGGCCTTGGGACCAGCCCCAGCCCGGTCCTGCCTCTGATTGCCACCGGGGCCATTGGCCTATCAGGAGGAGGCGGGCAAGCAGCGGGCAAGGGGAAGCAAGCAGGGGCAAGCGGCGGGGAAGGAGGGGCAAGGGGGGCAATTGTCTATAGAAGCCTCAGAAACATGCATTTATATTAACATTTTTTAAAAAATCAGCAAATTTTTTCACGTGTCCTCCATTTGAAAATTTTATCCTACATTTGTCCTGGTTTATTTATTTATTTATTTATTTAAAAAGAAAATTAATTATTTATTTTTTGGCTTCGGCCCCCCAGTTGTCTGAGGGACAGCAACCCGGCCCCCGGTTCAAAGAGGTTGCCTACCCCTGGGATATGGAATATCAGTGTGGTCAAAGGAGGAGAAACTTTTAATGTCAATGTTCTGGAGATTATTGTTAGTGTATGAAGTAACATGAGAGCTGGCATGGTGTAGTGGTTTGTGCATAAGACTACGACTTTTATGGTTAGGGGTCGATTCCACACTTGGCCATGGAAACCTACTAGGTGACCTTCAGCAAGTGACAGTCATACATTCTTAGCCCCATTCTGTCAACTTTAAAGTAAGTTTGAGGGTTCTGTGAACTTCAGTGGTTCATCTGTGAAGTTCAAAAGTGCATAGGGCTTGCTTACATGGACTAAATAAAATGGTCTCACTCCTTCCTGACGGTGACCTAACTTCATGATGTAGGGCCAGATCCTTGATTTGAGTGCAGATTGTCTTCACATTGTAAGGTCAGCTCCACATGGAATTGGCCATACTCATCCCCCTAAACCATTTTTTAAAAAATCCTTACCTTTTGCTCTAGAGTTTTCAGAAAAACTTGGAGCACTCTATAGCAATGCCGGGCAGCTGTTTACACACACACCCATGCTGTGCCATGTGGCACTGGCATTGTGTCACAAGCTGCTCCATGTGCTCAACACTGGATGCCTCATTTTTGGAAAGGTCTGCTGGGCAGTAGCAGAACCCCATCTCCACCAGTAGCTGCAGTGGGAAGACAGCAGAAGCACCTGGCTGGCAGAGAGGGAAGCTGGGGTGTGTGCCAGGCAGCATGGTTGGGGCAGGGAGGATAGCAAGACAGTCAGGAGGAAGGTGGACAGCAAATGCCCCTCTCTGCCTACTTCTCCTTCCACCACCCCTCTCCTCCTCTCCCCCCATGTTGTCTCCCTTGGGTGTCTGTTGGGTTGATATGAGTTACCGCACAGAGGTGACACCCACCCTAGTTATTATGCCACTGACACCCAGTGAGCTTCATGACCAAGCAGGAATATGAAACCAGGTTTGCCTGTTCCAAGTCCAACTCTGCTTGCTAAGGTATACTGGCCAAGATCCTACCCAGGTCCTTTGGAGAAGAACCCTCTACCAGTGTTGCTACACCAGATCATCTGTCATATGCCTCCTGGCAAAAGCTGCCTCTATCCAAGCTATCTCTTCTTTGCCTCTCCCAGTGTGTCTCTTGAAGCAAAGACTGTCTGGGAGAGGTGGTATGTGAATGGCTTTTTGACAGGCAGTTGCCCAGCCACTCTTCCCATAGGGCTCTGAGAACTCCTCAGACATACATTAGAGATAAGCATCTCTGGATGGATCTAGCCTCTTTTGGAAGTTGTGCACTGTGGTGTTTCATCTTGTAGCAGCTGAGGCCACATATAACCGCTTGTCTCCACTGCTGCTTTTCCGCTTGCACAGGGAGGTCTGGAATACCTCCTTGCATGCATGGTGAAACTGTCAAACCACAGTGTGACAGTGTTTTGTATAATCAATATGATCCTATGGGATCCTAGCCCTGATTGACCTTGTACTATCTAGCCTCAGGTTCTCTCTTCTGTGAACTGCAGCAAGTTACAACAGGGCCAGGTGTCACATCTGTTATAACCTGCTGCGGCTCACATATTTCATAAATAAAAGATGGTTGCCATGCTACCTCAGGCAGTAATTTCATCTGTTGTCATACAAGATTTTAAGCACCCCAGAGAACTGTAGGATATGATTTTAGAAAAAGACAACAACCTTTTTTCTAAAACTGCTGATAATGGCAACAGATTATCTTAAATGGGATTTCAGCTAGTTTTGATACTCAAAACTATAATTAAACCGCTTGTATTCTTCTCTGTTTGTTGCATAGGTCTATTATCCCTTAGTCATTAAGGTACTGGGTGTTCATTGTTCTAGATGTTATGTGGTTATGCACTGCCTATGATAATAGTTGTTTGCCCTATGGTTCTCACAAGGTACCAAATTCTCTTCAGATTAACAATTCAGTTGGAAACAAAAATCGAGGATTTTAAGAATAATTTCAAGGACTGACAGGATCAGCTCCCATGAGTAAGAAATTCAGGATGGACAGATGGACAGAAACCCTGCCCACAAGTGAAGAAATGTTGAAATATATCAAAAGGGGAGAAAGCAAAAGTTCATATGAACCACACAGAGCTCAGATCTTGCCTATTTTGAAGTAAGCCTCTTTAAAAATAATAGAACATGATACCAAAGAGGCATCTCCAGTTCAAATCTCACTATAGCCATAGACTGTACTTGATCCCAGAAGAATTAGAGAGAAATGGGAGCAGTGCTCTACTCACTTCCATCCCCCACATATATCTATGTATAGTAACTACTATAGGAACAATTAATCTTCAAATAGCTTTTCCAGTGTTGGTGATTCCATGCTCATTTTTAAATCTTCTACATAAAATAGCAATATGTTGCAAAGAAAAAAATGAGAGGAAAGCAGTAATGAAATTGTGTTGTTGTCCCCCAGCTTCCACATAGACATCGAAGAACAGAAATGGATACTGGACAATTAATAAGGAGCAACATGATTAATGGAGTGTGCAAACAGAAATTAAAGACACAAGAGCCCTGTTCCCACACACCCCCTTGCACTGTAAAAGCTGCTGAAGTTGTATTTTACTGCCTTCCCACAAATTTACTATAATTCTGACCTAAGGATGTACAATGGAATTTTTCCAGAGTAGATAAATCTCCATAGTGGTGTTTTATCTCTATGTAACATGTGCTGCTACAACAAACTTGTGTGATTTCTTTGCGTGCAATTTTGTTAGCCTCACACAATGCAAATCATATTCATATTCCAGAAGACAAGGGGAGAAGTCTGGTTTCAGGTGGGCAGATCTTTAGGAGAATAAACGGATGTTTCTTTAAATTATTGTTCAAGAGCACAAATGGAAGTCGGGCAGGCACTGTCTCACAATTACTTATCCAAAGAAAAAGTAGCAAGTCACTTGAAATTCAGCACTTTAAAAAAAAAGATTGCACAACTGCCAATTGAAAAATCCATTTTTAAGTGATTTGGGGGCTTTCCTAGACCATTTTTTGTGCACACTCTGTCTTGAATTCTGCTGTTTGGTGTCCAGTAGAATTGATCCACTGAATCAACTGTGGAACAATGATTCACCATATAGGTGGCTTGAGCTTTGGACGATGACATTGAAAACCAGGATTTGAATCCCTGCTCTCTCATGGAAAGCCACTGGGTGACCTTGGGCAAGGCACTTTCTCTTGGCCTCAGAGGAAGGCACTGCCGTTCCCTTTTCCCTGTGTGTTATGTCTTATTTATGCTACAAGACTGAGGGCAGGGAACTGCCAAATTAACAATCTGAGAAGCTTTGAATGAAGAGTGAGGTATACACTAAATACTACAAATAAATAAAAAAGGCAAACCTCCTTCTGGTTAAATATTGCCAAGAAATGCCTGTGATAGGTTTGCCTTAGGGATGCCAACTCATGACAAAATGTATGAGCCACTCTGGGCACCTTTGCTTGAAGCAGCTAAGAACTGTCAAGAGTTGATATCCTGTAATTGTAATAAGGGTTGCAAGAAATGATACAGTTGCAAAAAGGCTTAACATCTGTGCAGTACAATGTGTTTTTATGAATAAGAATGTTTTCAGCAATGTGATGAGATATGTTTTATTGTAACAATGGACTGAAACCTGGACAAAAAAACTGCTATTGTTTTTATTTTTAATTAAAACTTGTTTAACTAATACTTAAAGAAAACAAATTCCAACATATATAAAACTGGACTGTAACAAACAAACTTCTGTGTTGCTTTCTTTTAGTTTCATGTTTTGGCTTTTGTTCCATCATCTTCATGAGCCAAAGGAATGATGCCCCACCTTGAAACCCTATTTAAAATTGAATAAGCAATCTCTGTGCCAGATTTCAGGCTTTTCTCACAAAGTTCATAGTTCTTGCACATTTTTCAAATGAGGGGGACAAAGAATGACAATTCCAGAGGGGAAGATAGCTCATGAGGGAGCAACCTGAGAATTCTGCTTTTATTCTGTACATCTTCAGAAACATTTGCATAGAAAATGGAAAAGGGCAAAGGCTTCCTTTCTTCAATTGAAAGCAAAAAGTCTGGAGAAGAATTATTCCCATTCACGTATAGACTTCCCACATCAGCATGAACCCTGATTTTCCATCATCCTTGTTTGTGTGAAAGACTCCATAGAAATGGGAATTTATCTTCAGACAAGACACTTTTGATGTCCAAGGGGGCATGGCAAATTGATTTTTTTTTTTTGCATATTCTTTGCATATTGATTCAGATCCAACAAATAATGCAAATGGCAACTGAAGGCTACCTCAGCTCAAACATTCTCCATTCACATTCATTTAAACTTTGTATGACAATTTTGATGAAGCTGCACTTAGAATATAGTCTAAAGCAATGAATGGTGCTGTTTATTTTGGCTTCCTAATTACAAGCATAAACTATCTTTGCCCAGGTATTAGTCCAGAGGGATCTTCTAAAAGCCAGACAATCTAATCTTTCGCAGAGGTAATAAAATGGTTCATTTGTCCTTGATACTTTTCTCAGTCAACAGTGGAGCAGGGATTTCAAGAGATTAATTGAAAGGAACAAATCTGTCAGGCGTGGCTGGCAATGCTAGATTGTCATAATATGAAGTTTAAAGGCAAACTGCAAATGGCAACTAAGTTTTGGGGACTTTTATGCCATGTGATGAAGCAGGAAAGTTTTCAGCTTGTCTTGACCTTGTAGCTTAAACTTTAGCCTCACGACTCAGATTGCTCTCAAAACACCAGCAGAGTATTTTCTAGTTAACAGCTTCCCAAAACAACAAAAAAAGAGATGTTCCAGCTGCCACTTTGGGGAAGGAGTGATGTCAAGGTCATGACTGGGAGGTGATAGTCCAGCTTACCTCCCATATCGATTTTCCACCTCTGCTCATGTATGAAACAGAGCTTATGGTCATTATTTTAAGGAAAAGTAGCTTCACTGGGGAATAATTTGGACTAGAGAACTGAAAGTGGGAAAGGGGGTTCTTAACCAGGTCCCCACTGCTTACCTCTTCCAAAGCTTTTACCAATGGGATTGCAAATATATTTGTTCTCAGAAATACACACCTGCAGTCTTACCTCTGCCCCACAGGAGAAGAAAGGGGGCTTCATACTCAAAAAGTGGGTTCTTCTTGTGGTGCTGTTGTGACGTCGCAAGGCGCCAATGGTGCCCTTGCGGCGTCACAAGGGCTCCGAGATGTGCGGACGCTAGGCAGCTGTCACATCAAAATGGTGGTGCCCATCTGTATAGGGTGCCGCCATTTTGACACCCTCGTTATGTGCGAGGGGCAAGGCGCGTCAGGAAGCACCGCCCCTCACATGTAATGACAGCGCCCAATAGGGCCCGTCCGGAATGTGCCATAGTTTGGTGAGGCACCAGAGCGCTTTGGCAGATCAGGCTGAATACCTCATCAGACTACAAATTCCATGATTCCACAAGGTGACACTTGACAATTAAAGTTGTGTCAAACTGCTTTATTTCTGCGGTGTGAAAACATCCAAAGTGAAAGCTGGGCAATGTTCTCTGATAGTAGTTCCTCTAAGTAACAGGCATATTCACTCAGATTTATTGACCAGGCGGGCTTCAGTGTATCTGAGACACCCCCACTAATTTCTGATTCAAAACTTGCTTGATCATCCTCAAGGCCTGCAGTGTGCCTCTATAAATAACCTACAAATGGTTCCAGGTTGATACTCTGACACTACAGAAGTAATGAAATAAAGAATGATCACCTTTTATTGCAACTCCAATGTGAATCTAGTGTTAAAGTCATCAAGTGGTAGAGACCATTTTGTGACTATAAATGCTCTGTTTTTGTGGTACCATCTCTGTAACTTTTCAAAGGAAAGTAAATACAAAGGTTAATCTTATCAAAATGCTAGTCTCATCCTATGCCCCAACAGAGAGTGCATGCTAGCACTGCACCGCAGTTGATATTATTAAGAAAGATACACATATAGCCACAAATCAAAAGGACAAAGGCTAGGGCTTATGAGATTGTTCACTGGTTTTGGCCTTTAAAATGATACTGACCATGGAGCTAAAAGAAATGATTTCAGGTCACATCCTCCAGTAGAGTAGGACTTATGGTTTCTCTCTCATGATAGAAGTGATCCTTATGTCAACTCTGTCAGGTTATTTTTTAAAATTAGAAAAAGAAAAAATAAAGTCAGCTGTGTTGGTTCATTAGAAAAATGCCAAAACCCACAGCTGGGCAATAACTTTATTTCAACCCATCAAAATGTCACAGAAGAATGAGCCAAGCTTTCAAGGTCTCCAAACTTTTCATCTGGCTGAATGTGATGAAAAACAGGAGGAAGTTCAGGTGAGGTAAAACAGGATGGATGTGGTAACACTTTATTTAGGCTGCGTCCACACTGTAGAAATAATCCAGCTTTCACTATGATGGCTCAATACTATGGAATTCTGGGAATTATAGTTTGTTGTAGCACCAGTACTCTCTGACAGAGAAGGGTAAATATCTCATAAAACTACAATTCCAAGAATTCCATAGCATTGAGCCATGGCAGTTAAAGTCTTAGATTCAGTCACAAGATGAAGACTGAGTACTAAATGAATTAGTCTCTGTGCATGGAAGAAAAGAACAACAACTGTCTTCACTGGCCCCAGCTGGTTTAAAAATACGGTGGGCCCTGGTATTTGCTGGGGTTGGTTCCAGAATCCCCCATGAGATATTAAAATCAATGGATGCTTAAGCCTCATTAAATACAGTGGCATAGTGAAACAGTGTGCCTTATATAACATGGCAAAAACAAGGTTTGCTTTTGGAATTTATATTATTTTTGAATATTTTCAAGCTGTAGAGAGTTGAATCCATGGTTAAAATATCCATGGATATTGAGGGCTGACTATATCCCAATTTCTCTCACCTCCTTCCACTTTCCCACTTTCTCTTCAGCTTGCTTCAAATGCTGTAAACTAAGGCCCAATACAGACAGGGAAAAAGCGCCATCCTGCGGGTGGGGTGAGGACGTCCACATGCTCACAGCCCTCCCTGCACTACCCAGGCACCATCTTGGTGTACACCCATTCAGATGACATGCACCATGATAACGTCCCTTTGGCACAGTGCCCAAATGGTGCTGTGTCAAAGGGGCATGATCAAACTGCCCGGTAGCGGCTATGGCACCACTTCGCAGGTACAAAATGGGGGGCAGAAAACCTGGCTTCTTTTTGTGCTCTGTGGAGGCCAGATCAGTGCCATGGTGTGCATTTGGTGGGGCACTGATCTGGACAGAAAGGGGAGGTGTCTTGCCCCTTCCTGCCCATTTGTACAGGACCTACGTTCAAAGTGCAAACTTGTCTTTTCCAATAGGCTTGGGCAAAAGCAAACTGCTGCAGCCTCTCCCAGCTCATGTGTTCTTATTCTACCATCTACCTTTTCTAGCATAGTCTTTTCTATTGAGTAATGCCTTCTCATGATGTGACCAAAATACAACACCCTCAGTTTCATTATCTTGGTTTCCAGGGAGAGTTCTAGCATATATGTGTTTGAGAGTTCTCTGTTACTTTTCAACTGTTTTTCTTTAAGGGGCTAGATGGGGGGGAGGCTTCAGCTGCTGCAGTTGCCTGCAACAGTTGTGGGATGTTTATCTTCTTGCCTATGTGCAAATTGGTAGCCCTGTTGGATGAGAAGGTCCAGCAGCTAAGGGCCCGGGTAGGGACACGTTAGCATATTAGGGAGCAGGATGTTTTCCTGGACAGCACGGAAAGGACAGTCCTGGATAGGGAACACACAAGCTTGTTTTCTGCTGAACAGGACCCGGAACAATGGATGCAAGCTACAGGAAAAGAGATTCCACCTCAACATTAGGAGGAACTTCCTGACAGTAAGGGCTGTTCGACAGTGGAACACACTCCCTCAGAGTGTAGTGGTGTCTCTTTCCTTGGAGGCCTTTAAATAGAGGCTGGATGGGCATCTGTCAGGATGCTTTGATTGAGAGTTCCTGCATGGCAGAACGGGGTTGGACTGGATGGCCCTTGTCGTCTCTTCCAACTCTATGATTCTATTATTCTATATTTGTTTGTCTTTTTGGCTGTCCATATTTGCCTCAGCACTCTTCTCCAACATCACATCTTGAATGAGTTTATTTTCTTTCTATCTTCTTTCTTCACTGTCCAACTCTTGCACATAGTGATGGAGAATACAATGGTTGAACGATTCTATCTTTGATGCTCAGTTGTATATCTTTACACTTTAGGATTTTGTCAAGTATTTCATGGCTGCCCTTCTCATCCTAGACTTCTTTTTGATTTCTTGAATGCATTCTAATCAATGTTTGATCCAGGGTAAGGGAAATCTTTAACTATTTTGATTTCTTCATTATCTAGGCTGATTTTGTGTATATCCTCTATAGTTGTAATTTTTGTTTCCTTTATGTTCAGCAGTAAGCGTGCCTTTGCACTTTCTTCTTTGACCTTCCTTAGCAGTTGTTCCAATTTTATGATGTTTTCAACTAGTAGTATGGTACCATCTGTGTATCTTAGACTGTTGATGCGCCTCCTCTTATCTTCACTCCTCCTCCTTCTGAGTCTAAGAATATTTTCTGTGTATAAGTCGAACAAGTGGGGAGATAAAATGCAGTCTTGTCTGAAACCTTTACCAATTGGGAACCATTCTGTTTCTCCATATTCTGTTCTTCAATATGACATCTTTTCAAATACTAAACTAAATACTAAAACAGGGCTGTTTGCACAAAGCCCTATGCCTATTATCAGAGGTAAGGAAAGTTGGATTCTCCAGAAATTTTGAACATGAACTCCCAAGAGCCCCAGCTAGTATGGCCAACTGTGGTGGCTGTGGTCCCAAAATCTGTAGGGACCACTCCTAATTTACACAGCCAGTGACAGCTCTGTTGAACTTGATGTATCACAACATGCCAAAAACAAAGCAGGAATTGGCTGTCAGATGAAGGGCATCAGCTTTTTATCCCACTTAGGAACTTCTTGAAGTATTTGTCCAGCTGGTGCTAAAGTCCAAGTGGTGGACATAGTGGTTGGGATTAAATTCTATGCAAGCACTCTTCACAAAACTCTGGTGTTCATTTTAAGAAAGAAAGAAAGAAAGAAAAGTATCTTTAACACAGGGAAGTGTTTAAAAGAAGAATAGCTAGAATTCTTTTTTAATTGGTTCTTACTTTTAATGTGTAGTTTCACACTTAGCCTATCCCAGCAAGGCACTTTTTATGTTCTTATCAAAAGAATGATTTCTTTATCCTGTGAATAGCTATTTTGGTCAGCTACTAAAGGCCTAATTTTTAATCTTATTAAGCTCTCAGCCTTTGTGATATCTTGTGGTAATTGCTTCTCCAGACTGGTATGTAAGGTGTGAAATTATCACCTTGAATTACTTCTGGCCTTTGAATCTTGGCTCCTCCTCCTCCACAATTTTTTTCCCTTTTAACTGAACTGCAGTGTGCAAACCCATAAATAGGAATGTCGGATTTTGGAGTGAATAATAAAGATAAATAAATTTATTGGGCCATTTAGAGGTAGGAGAAAGCTTTTATTTCACAATCAGCATCACAATCACTGAATGAGGAGGGCTCAGTCAGTAGCATTTTTAATTCATAGTCCTCCCAGGTTTTCCACAGCTGCTTCTGTGTGTGTCTGCCTACAAGTCACCTGCCAACTTATGGCAAGTCAATGAATAATATAGGAGTTTCTTAGCTAAGGAATGTGTAGAGATGGTTTGCCATTCTCTTCCTCCAAAATATACACTGCAGTATCTGATATTTCCTCATTGCCCTCCATCCAAGCACAAACCAGCCCTGAACCTGTTTATCTTCCAATATCAGGTGGCATCTGGTGAGGAGAACAGGAGAGACGCACAATGCCTTTATACTGGTACTGCCAGACACCCTCCATCCAGAAGCAATCCATGAAAACTTCAATTTGGGACAATGAAATGTTGCTTCTTTCTCTCCTCCTCCTCCTCTTCCTTTGCCATTCCCTTTGAAAATATGACTTTTCTTACTGTGTTATGCTGGCAATTTGTCACAGTGTCAGCTGACTGCCTTCACTTGGGGAATTGGATATGAGATTTTATCTATCAACAGCCTAAGACTACTCAGAATTTAGAATATGTTAAGTCTCACTAATGTTTGAAAAGTTAATCACATGCTAGTCTCATTTAATATAAAATTGTTAATTTGGACTGGGTTGTCTCATCTATGGCAAAGATGATGTGATGGTGATGATGAGTTGTGAAATGAACAGGTAGCTTTTATGGCCTTTGGAGAAGGTTTGTATCTGGAAACTTGGACAGTAACAGAATTGCTGTTTGAATACATTAAAAGTAAGTATCTATCAGTCCATAAATTGGCAGTTCCTGAGTTTCCTGCATAGAGAAATTTACACAGTCGAAGGACTTAATGCTTCGATATAGATATATGATATATGTCAGGGCGTTCTGGGTTTCATTGTGTCCTATTGAGTACTTCAGCAAAGGTTTTTTATTTTTGTATGAGTTTAATCTTAATTTTATATAGTTTTAACTAGGTTATTTTAATTTTTTTTTAATGTTTTTATTTTGTGAGCCGCCTTGGGTCCCTTTTTGAGAGAAAGGCGGCATAAAAATGTAATAAATAAATAAATAATAGAGTTGGGTTGTCTGATACATAGAATGGTAGAAATATAAATCTTTTGAACTCAAGAAGATTCAGAGTTAAGAATGTTTCTTTACTTTGTTGTGTGCCTTCAAGTCATTTCCAGTTTATGATAACCCTAAAGTGAACCTATTGTGGTGTTTTCTTGGCAAGATTTGTTCAGAGGAGGTTTGCCATCATCTTCCTTGAGGCTGAGAGCATGTGACTTGCCTAAGGTCACCCAGTGGGTTTCATGGCTGAGCTGGGAATAAACTCTGATTTGTAGAGTTGTAGTCCAACACTCAAACCACTATGTCATGAGGGCATTCTTACAGCTCCCCAAATCTCCAGCCAAACATGGCCAGTGATCATGTTGGCTAGGGGATGATGAGTGTCATGTTCCAAACAAGTAACTTTTCCAGACTCTAAGAAGACTCCATATTCAATTTCAGCCCTCCCTACAGAGCTGGAAAAGACCTGTCTCTGACACATTTGGAGAGCAGTGACCTAAATATCCAGTGGTCTGACTCAGCAGAAGGCAGCTTCACATGACAGTGAAAAATTGATTCTGCTAGGCTATACAAGTCTTCTGTGCTGACCTACTCTCCAGCTCTCACTTTCAAACTAACAGAGCTTTTTAGAAACACACACAGTAAAAGGCTTGCTGTTGCACTCACACACCCCAAGAGAATGACTCACTAGCAAAAAGAGATCAGAGAATAGTCTGAAAGCACATGAGACTGCTGAAACTTTTGCATGATCAGGAGATCCACCAAAATGAAATGCACATTAGACATAATAAATAACAGCAGTAGAAATGCTGAAGCTGCTAATTTTCAAAATAAAACATCTAAATGTTAATGGGGCAGTGGGGAAAACAAAGCAACACTTAAAGTAAGTGAACAGAGGCAGGAGGGACCTTTTTTTTTTTTACTTCAAGAATTAGCTGGCAATAGAATCCAACAGGATGGTTGTTTCACCTACTGAGATCTGCTA
>NW_024802938.1:464888-529245 GCF_019175285.1 Sceloporus undulatus
GGCCACATGTGGCTTCAGGCCTTGGACAATTTTTGTGATCTCCACTGTTCCTAATTTTCTGCCACCAAGAAACCATGTAACAGAAAAAAGGGAAGAGAAACAGTGACAGTACAACAAACGCTGCAACCACACTTCAAAAATAATCCAGTTTGACAGCACTTTAACTGCCCTGGCTCAATGCTATGGAATTCTGGGTTTCGTAGTTTTGTGAGACATTTAGCCTTCTTTGTCAGATAGCTCTGGTGCCACAACAAACTACAGTTATCAGAATTCCATAGCACTGAGCCAGGGCAGTTAAAGTGCTGTCAAACTGGATTATTTTTGCAGTTTGTATGCAGCCAAGGGAACAAAAACTTGCTTTTCTGGGTTTGAAGCAGATTCTCTGTTCTACACAGTAGCAAGGTTCTAAAGTACCAGAAGGCACTGTAGCAGATTAATGCACCACTGGAAGTTGGCAGAGTTGCAGTAAAATTGGCGCAGCCTCCATTGGTTTCAGAGAAGGGATCTAATGTGGCCTCTAACACACACACACCAAGAAAGTCACCCACTCCAATAGAGAAGATAAGACTGTTATTGTCAGACTCTAGGAATGGGGTGAAAGTGTGACAACATATGCATCCCCTATTTTTGACAACAATCTTTTTTCCTAACAGCATTAACCCCCAAGATGAAGGCAGGCTGTCATCACTGTTGGCATATCTGAGATTGTCCAGGATCCTTTCTTGGAAACCCTTCTGTTAGTTTTTATTCTCAGAAAACTTCTGAGGGTGTATCCACAATGCAGAAATAAAGCAGTTTGACACAGCTTTAACTGTCATAGCTCAATGCTACAGAATACTTGGGTTTGTAGTTTGGTGAGGCACCAGCAATCTCTGACAGGCTAGGCCGAATACCTTACCAAACTACAAATCCTAGGATTCCATGGGATGAAGCCATGACAGTCAAAGTGATGTCAAACTGCTCTATTTTTGCAGTGCTTCTTATGTGTGGGGCTGGCAGTTGTTTTCCCCCATTGTGCCAGGGATTGGCATCATATGCATACCTATTGACAACAACTGCTTTTTATCTTTCCTGGAAACTTAACCAGCTCCAAATAACTCAGAGTTCAGTGTCAGTCCAGGAATCAGTGCATTTCAAAATGAATACCACTGTAGCTCAGGAACTGTAGAGCAGAAAGCTTGTGAGATTTTTTTGTGCATTTTTAGTTGGCCCAGTATCACTGTTTTGTATGGACCCGAACAGACAGGCCAAAATAAAGCTACTTCGGGTCACTTTGGAGGTATGCTGTTTAAATGACACAGGCATCTTAAGAAGCCAGAAGTGGTGCCAAAGCTACACTACTGTCCTTAGGGCTGGAGCGAGGCTTTAGCATGACTTCTGGCCTCTTAGGATGCATGCATCTTTTAAACAGCATACCTCCAACATGACCCGAAGCAGCTTTATTTTGGCCTGTCTGTTCGGGCCCTTAGTTGCTGCATAGGCAACACAGCTACCCCGGAATATGTTTGCAATATAGTGGCATGAGTTTGTCTTAGTCAATTCCATTCTTATTGGAATAGAAATGCATGGTGCTGAAAAAAATTCCCTGGAACTGTCTCACTGTTCAGGGAACAAGGCTTTTCTTTTTTTTCTTTTTTTAAAATGTTTTCTCCACAATATTTAATATATGGTTCTTAATAGTGGATCAACCTGTGTCTCCAGTCACAAATGGAAGAGAAGCCACTTTCTTGGGAAGTTTCTCTTCTTTTTTTATATGGCAGTGCTTCTTTGGCAAGAGAGAGAATGGAAGACTTGATGGCATTGTTGAAATATCTGTTGGTGTGTTATTTCAGAATATGCAAGCTGTGCAAGGAGGGGAAGTAGGCAGGCAACCAGAAAAAGCAGAGCTAAACTTTATAGCAGTGTTTGTCCCCCAAAAAAACAACATCAGCCCCAAGCCGCCTACTCCAGCTGGTAGCTTTGAAGTGCCTTCCCAGTTCTGGAAACATCAGCTGGTCACAAGGACTCTTTCTCTCAGCTCTCCACTTACACAATGTCTGGAGTTTATCTTTTCATAATGATGTATCTTGGCCTGGCACCATATCCTGCAAGATATTGTAATCCTCACAGACATAAGCATTCATATATCAAAATGGAGGCCTTTACATTTCTGCATGGGCCAAACCAATCCTCTCTCCTTCCCTCTTCCCCCCTCTCTTTCTCTCCTCCCTTCTTCATTGATCATGTGTCAAATCTTGGCTGCAAGCACAAATAGCAGCATATGGATTTCTCACAGACATCAGCTCCCATAAAGGAAGGTTACAGCCCTGTGATAATGTTGTCTGGGCTATGCTCCAACCCTACCTTCTCATTTCCTTACTGCTTTCAGGGAAGGCTGGGGAGAGGGAAAAACAGAAGTCCCACAGGAACTTGCTCCAACATATCTCATCATGTATGAGGCACTGCAGTTAACAAGATAATGTAATATCGATTGGCTTTCGGTGAGGAGGACAGGGGATAGCTGCCAAAGGAATTAAGCCCATGAAGAACAGATAAAGAGGATAAAATTGCCTGCCTAAATGAAGATGTAAAATCATGTAATACAAAGGGAATCATTTGACTTGATACCTTCCCCCTGCCCTGGACCTTAGATCTGTAAGACTGTTGCGCTCACACTTTCAAAGGCTGTAATGATCATTAAGGCTGTGACTGTAATTACAGAAATGTCAGGATATCACTCAAGATGAGGCATGCCAAGTAAGAATTAATAAGAGCTGAACCCATGTATCATTAGGTTTCCTTTACTTTAATCATATCTGAACACATCATGCTTTCAAATGAAGCCCTTTCAGTCAATGTAGCAAGTTGGTTATTATTATTGTTGTTGTTGTTGTTATTTCTTAACCACTTTTCTCTGTGGATCAAGGCAGGGGTCAAACAATTAACAAACAAACAACATCAGTCAAAACACATTAGTTAAAACATACATCAATTTAAAAGGAGAAATAAGTTGTGTGCATATTAAAACAATCCACATCTAAAAATTGTCATTTAAAATTCACAGTTTAAAAATCATCTAGAAGAGTCTTCTGGAAGACACTTGCCTTCAGTGCTCTTTTAAACTCAGACAGCATATGCAGCTGTTGAGCCTCTTCTGGCAGGTCATTCCACAGTCTAGGGGTGGGTGAAGAAAAAGTCCTCTGGCTGACAGTTACCAACCTAGTCCTGGCTGACTGGAGTAAATGTACCCCAGAGGACCTGAGGATTATATGGGAGGAGGTGATTCTGAAGGTAACCTGGACCCAAACCATGTAGGGCTTTAAAGGTAATGACAGGCATTTTGTATCTTGCCCAGAAACTAACTGGCAGCCAGTGGAGTGATTTAAATATTGGCGTAATGCAGTGCTTCTCAATGATTTTCTGTCATGCCCCCCCTAGGAAGAAGAAAACATTTCGCGCCCCTCGCGCGACTGTAAATAGTATTATTTGTCTATAAAATTGTTAAAAGTACACCTCTGCATAACACTGCATCCTTAGGTTTACGGAGCCTCGCACCCTCCCTGGGGGGCGCGCCCCACTATTTGAGAAGTACTGGCGTAATGTGATCTGGCATGCTTCACAGAAATAGTAGCAGGTCATCATTTGGCTAGTTGTTCCCAGCCCTTCTCACCTTACCCACTCACCGAATACATCATTCTCAGATCATCCTCTTGCGCTATTGCACTCTGTGCTGTTGTTATTGCTCCTGTTAGGCACAAGACAAAATGGATTTAAGGTTCCAATATAGAGGTGCACCATCATTTGTGGAGGAGGAGGAGGAGCAGGAGCAGGAGGAGCAGTAGAGACCACCACATATTGCCAATCTGGCCACAGAAACAGATACTCTCTTCTTCCACAGCACAGCTTATGTAGTCAGATCTCTGATCCCATTCCATCAGGGGGAGGGCCATTCCATTGAACTTTCTGCCCTGCACATGATGAACAGCATCCCATCAGACTGCAACAGAAAGAAAGGTGAGAGGTGGCAGATGAGGTATACTCTGTCAAATTTGCTAATAAATCCACTCTCTGAATTGTTTCCATTCCAACCTTTCATTTTCAGAATCTAAGGAGTAGGGTTGCCAGACTGAAAACTGGAAAGAGCTCTTTTACATTTAAAGGTTGCATAGAAGAAGAAATTTCAGCAAGTGTTGCTTTGCTACCTGGTTGCATGACAAGCAACACCCACTGAAATTCCCCCTTATACACAGGCATTAAACATAAACAGCAACTTTCGCCAGTTTTATATTTGGCAATGTTTTTTTTCTTATTCTCTTCCCAGCCCATCACTTGTTTCTTTTATATTGTATCATTTAGATGTGTTTCTTAAGCTGCCTGATGTAGAGGCCCAACAGAGCCCCCCCCCCCCATGTACCAGGAACTGCCACCAATTTTGTGCCCATTGATTACAATCATTCATAAACATTTCTGCCTTCTTCACATATTCAGGATGAGTCTCCACACTTAGAGAAGGCATTGGAGCTGAGTCCTGTTGCAAATCAAGTCTTGGGCTATACACATCTTTTTCCCCCTAATTTTTTTATTATATTTTCCTCCACATTAACAATATGCCTTGATAATACATCAAAAACAGCTATACATTAGCAAATCACCTATAAATAACATATCTGTCAATGTAGCTGTATATTGTTATTAATTGCTTTCAAATCAGCTTAAGTTTATGGCAACTTTGACTTATGAATGAGAGACTGCCAAGTCAATAGCCCTGCTGAGGTCTTGCAGACTCAGGGCCATGGCTTCCCTGGTTGAGTCTATCCATCTGAAATATAGACTTCCTGTTTTCCTATTTTCCTTGACCTTAACAGGCATTATCATCTTTTCTAGTAAGTAATCTCCTTATGATATGACCAAAGTACAACAGTCTCAGTACATACATCACAAATATGAAATGTCTATTATTAGTTATTCCCATTCTATAACATTGCAAATGAAGCATGTGTGTTCCTTCCCATGATCAATCACAAAATAAAACATGTTAAATGGAATATCCACAGTTGAAAAAAAATCACATCTGCTATGCCAGAATTCCACTTGCTCAATGTAAATCTTGATCAGGACACCTCACCTCTATTGACCAGCCCTGGCCTCTATTGAATGCTGGATGCACAAATTAGACTGCTATTTTATCCAGATCTCTGACAGTTGATGGATTCCATATTAGGGGTATGGTGAATTCATGCTTAGTTTTATTCAACACTTCAAAGGAATTGTCCAAGATGATGAATCCTGTCCCATAAATACATTCAGCACCGTGGACAGCTCATTTGAAGTCTGAAATACAAGCCAGAATTGATAGACTATACCCTTGACATGGAAACTACCGGCTGCCAGTGGATCCAGTAGGTTCTTGGTATCCACTTGGGTTGGTTCCAGGACCCCACCCCACCCCTATGGATGCTCCTGTGCTGTTAAATACAGTTGCATAGTAAAATGGTGTCCCTTATATAAAATGCCAAAATCAAGGTTTGGTTTTTGGAATTTATATATTTTTAAAATATTATCAAGCAGTGGATGCTTGAATACATGGGTAAAAAAAATCCATGGCCATGGAGGGATGACTGCAGAGAAAAACAATACTTTCTGTCTGAAAGGCAATTCTGAGAGTAGGCGCTGGGGCAAGGGGAGAGAAAATAAATCCAACAGAGAAGATTAGTGACATAGTGGAGGCATCGTGTCTTGGGGGCAGAGCTTCCTTTTCATCTGACATATTCAAAAGAAGAATGTAGCATAATGTGCTCTTCCATGGAGGAGTCCCTTAGTCAGGGATGGAGACACTTTGGTGTTCCAGACATTTTGTACATTGACTCCTGGAAGGCCCAGCCAGCATAGACCTTGGTAAGCAACTGGGCTTAGATTATCTCAAAGCCCAAGGCTTCCTACGCCTGCCCAACTTGCTATTCTGTTTGTCCTTTAAAGCCAACACAAACAGCTGGTCCATGGCAATTGTCACTTAAGAAGTACTAAAAAGAAGCAGGGCCACGGAGGGTGAGTCTGTATTGGTTGCCCCCAGTGTATTCTGTCTCTGAAGCTGGCCTGAGTTTCCCACATTACCTGTACATTCTGGAGTGACACCAAATGGCTGCTTAAACAGCATCTTACTGTGCCACTTGCTGGTATGAGTTGCTCCTGCTGAACCCAGAAACAAGGTACCCAGCTTCAATCACATGGCTGGGACACCTTGTTGCAACCTCAAAGGAGAGATTCATGCCAATGCTGGCAAGCTGGACCCTCTGTTCACATCTACCCTGTATCACTCTAGAGTGCTCTGCATTTTCTGTGATGATCCAGAGCAAATGGTGAGTCTTTTAATTTTGCTTTAAAACAGGGATGGCGGAACTGCCTTTCCCATGCATAGAAAGTGCACAGTTGAAATGGGCCTTTGGCCCTGTGTCATCTGGACAGGCCAACGCAAGGGTGGGGGGAAGCCACTGCAAATGGCCTGTGTAGACATGCCTTGAAAGAACAAAGCAGAAGCAGTGGAGGATAGGTTTTTTTGCAGATGTCTCATCCACAGGGTCACCATGGGTCAAGAGTGACTCAAGGGTAGTTAAAAAAAAATCTCAGCCCTCTCTGTTTTCAGAAAATGGTTGATACAAATCAAGCTTATACAAATCAAACTCAACTCTCACAAGACTCCTTCCTCTTGTGAGAGTTCCAGGCTGCCATGAGATTAGAGCACAATGGGATTAGAGCCATTCACTCAAGACCACAAGGTTGCGAGTTCAAGACCAGCAAAAGGGCTCAAGCTCGACTCAGGCTTGCATCCTTCCGAGGTCGCTAAAATGAGTACCCAGACTGTTGGGGGCTAATTAGCTTACTTGCTAATTAGTTTACTTGCTGTTCACCGCTATGATCTCTGGAATAGTGGTATATAAATAAAATATATTATCATTATTATTATTATTATTATTATTATTATTATTTGGGGCCGATCTGTCCCACAGACAAAAATATATGCAACATGGTTGGGACCCAGGGACCCTTCCGGACCACCAGTCCCCAGTCATTTGTACCCATTTTCCCCACCCTCCATCAGCCCTGAGCAAAACAAGTTGAACTGCTCATCTCTCAACAGAGACAAATATTATGTGCCTTCTCTTTCACTGGAAAAACCAAGAATGTCAGGGTAATCCATCACTCTTTTTTTTTTTTTTAATGGAAGCCTTTCAACAATTTTGTCTCTCACTTCAGCACAACCTCCGAGAGAGAGGGCAAAAACAGTTTATTGAAGCATCAGAAAGTGTATCCGGATGACCAGAGTTTGCCTCCTAGTGGTAGTTGTGTGTAATGACAGCACCATGGAACTACTGTAGTATGAAAATTGGGCAGATGTAGAATTGAGTTGAAACTTAGGAATGGAAGGCATAGCTACAACACATCTATTATTTATTGATTGTTGTTGCTTGTTTTTAATTGCCCTCAAATCAACCTCGACTTATGGCAGCCCTGTGGATGAGACCTCTCCAGGAGCTCTGTTTTCCACTGTTTTGCTTAAGTATTGTAGGTTCATGCCCATGACTTCCCCTAACTGACTTCTGCTGCCTTCTACCTTCCCTAGTATTATTGTCTTTTCTAATGAGTCATGCCTTCTAATGATGTGACCAAAGCACAACAGCCTCAGATTGATCATTTTGGCTTCTAGGGGCATTTCAAGCTTGATCTGTTCAAGGACACATTTGTTTATTTGTTTGTTTGCTTGCTTGTTTGTTTTGGCTGTATCCTCAGCACTCTTCTCCAGCATCACATCTCAAAGGAGTTGATTTTCTTTTTATCCACTTTTTTCACTGTCCAGCTCTCACATCTGTACATAACTTTAGTGCTCAATTGTATATTTTTGCTCTTTAAGATCTTGCCTAGTTCTTTCATAGCTCCCCTTCCCATTCCTAGTCTTCTTCTTATCTCTTGACTGCAATCTCCATTCTGATCAATGTTTGATCCAAGGCATTACACAACCTGGAATTACACAACTGTAGTGGATGTGTATTCACAGCTCCCACTATTGTGGCACTATCACCATGATCATAACTGCTCTCCCAACCTACTTTACTGGGCATCAGCCAAATGGACAAGAGGGAGTCCATTCTGCTGGCAATCGAAGCATGGCTGGATGATGTTTCCATCTCCCTCCTGCCAGCCAATGAGGCTTCAATGATCAGATACTCTGTCGCATTTCCTTGCTGGTAAGTGGAAGAGGGTAGAAATGTCATCTACCTCTGCCCCTATCAGGAGAAGAGCAGACCTCCTTCTCTCTGTCTGCTGATGCATAGTAAGGAAAAAAGGTTGGCTTGGGCCAGGAGATAATACTTTGCTACACAACTAAGGTAGCTATGTAACTGAATATTGCATGTACAATTCTGACACACTTTCTTGCTGATATCATGGGTATCATTGAAACTGTCTGAGAGCTGGGTGTGGAATCCTAACAGCATCTTTGCCAATATGCAATTCCCATAATTCTTTGGGAGAAACTATGACTGGAGAAGGATGTATATTCCCATCAATGAATCCACAATGAGATTTCTTCAGCAATCTGATTTAAAGATGAAGCATGTGTGTACCTTCCAATGATCAATCACAAAATAAAACACACTAAATGTGAGATCCACAGTTGAAGACAACCACAAGCTATGACAAGCAGATATCTTTCACCATTTGAGGCAGTAGTTCTGTGATGATGATGATGATGATGATGGATCACTAGTGTGACCCTGAGATGCCAAGAAAACGGGGGATGTCAAGCAATTGCAGACCATCACACATAATTGGCTACTTCAGTGTAACCTGGTGCATCATGGGGATTTTGTACATGCTTTGAGTACTTGTTTTGGCCAGCTAAGCCAATTAAAACAGCAGAGGTGTGACAGAGTGGACACTCAATTATTTCACTTGCTATCATCCCAGTTTAGCCTCTCTAAATTGCTGACAGTCAGATGTGTGATCTTCCTCTCCTTAAGTTTGTTTTGCCAATGGCTGAACAACATCACTGTAATATGTCACTAGTTTCATAATAAATGTGGTTATTTTCTAAGATCATTTCCATCCTAGTGTTACTGATGCATCCAACATTCAAAATAAATGTTTATTTGAATACACCAAAAATAACATCGTTTATCTTGGTCATCCCTCCTGATTACTGAATGATGCATATGTATTCCTCGGCAATCAATCTGTTAACATGCATTGTGCTCCAATATTGTCAAAAAAGAAATGGCATGCAGTACTTCAGAAGGAAGGGCTGAGCCAGAAACTAACTTTCCATCTCGTATCTTGATACTGCTATGTTGATGGGGTTTTTAAATTTAAAAAAAAACACCTTAAGATTCTTCATTTTTTTTTCCTTTTACCAATATTATCTTTTCCTGGATAATCCTACTGTTGCAAAAATGTTTTAAAGTTTTCTTTACATGCCCAAAATATATAAGTTTGTTCAGCATTTTATTTTTAAAAAATAAGGGAAGAGTAGGCATGCAAGGCAGTGGGAGAGGAGGAAAGGAGGGCAAGGCAGTCAACCATCACTGCCCTGGGGCTCTGTGTGTGTAGTAAATGTTAATTTGTCCCTTCCTTATTGTTTTTATTGTTCTTAACATATCTTCTGTGGGGTTTGATCTTTTTGTTCTAATATTGTATGCCATCACTTAAAGGTTGAATCTGACAACATGTTACAGCTCTCCCCATAGTACAGCTATGCCATTGTAGAGGGGGGTGTGGTTTTGTTTTTTGGGAACAAATTAGCATTCAATTTGATATACCATGGGCATTTAATTCTGAGGCTTCAGTATTGTATTCTGTCAATGCATCTCAGGCTATGCAATCTACAAAAATCTCACACTAAAATAACTCAGTCTTAAAAGGTATGACAAACCCCCCCTTTCTTTTTCTAATAAAAAAAATACTGAAACCAAGTTAAACAACTGTTTCTTTGGAAACTAATATCCCCTATGACCAAATGAGTGATAACTATCCTGCACTATGTCTACACTGTTTTGTACCTTTTTAACAATGTATACACTAATTTATTTAGTAATTTATATCCTACTTTTCTTTGCAATGTACATTAAAAGTAGGCCACGTGTCAAACCATCATATTGATATAAAACCATATAAAACCATCATCTTGATATAAAATAAATCCAATATACAAATATACAAATTAAGAAACATCAGTTATAGTGGCAAACATAATAAAATAACTGACAGAATAATCTTAAACCCCTTAAGAGAAGGGCCCATAATGGGTTACCATGGGGGAAAGGTCCCCTTTTGCTGTTAGAAATGCCCTAAAGCTAGCCCTCCGGAAGTTACTGAACTACAACTAGGGCTGCTATTTGTCCCAGAAAACCTGGAAAATCCTGGATGGGACCAAAAACTATCCCAGCTGGCTTGGCCTGTTGAAGCAGTATATCCCAAATTTCTCCTTCATCTCAGGCTGGTGGGTAGGTTAAAATGTGACAGTGGTGATGAAGTTAGAAACTATGCAAAAAGACCAGCACTGATGGGAGACTCCAGTTGCTAATGTACAGGCTTAGCCTCGCCACCTTATTCTTCTATTCCCTCCCCAATTCCCCTGACAGGCCCAGAAGGCGGGAAAGGAAGGCAGGCAAACTGAGATGGTTTCGTGTTGTGTGGTGACTGTGGCGGCAGTTTGAGACTAGGACTAGGCAGCATGGTGGAATTTGGCTTCCAAACTGCCTTGTGACCTGGGTCTGCTGGGAAGCCTCCCTCTCTTCACACCAATAATGGGGGAAAGAAGGAAAAAAGAGCTCTTAGCTTGGTACTGAGGTTGAAACATAATGGTGGAAGTGCAATGATTAATTTGCATAATCAAGATGCAAACAATATGCATAATTATAATAATTTGCGTAATATGTAAATTAGATGCTGGATATGAGGGACTGGAATATGGCAACCCCAACTACTAATCTCTTGCAATCATAATCAGTGATGAGGCATGCTGCCAGTTGCAGCCCAATAATGGCCTCAGGACAATATGATTCTCACCCCTTCCCCTAAAGCAGCAGTTCCCAAACTTTGGTCATCCAGGTATTTTGGACTTCAATTCCCAGAAGCCCTAGCTGGCTTGGGCAACAGTCAGGAATTCTGGAATCTGAAGTCCAAAACATCTGGAGGACCAAAGTTTGGGAACCACTGCCCAAATCAAAGTTTAGGGTCCAGACCTAGGTAATACTCAGAATCTATCCACTGGAGCATATTTATCACCAAAATTAAGACATCTTTCATAAGATTATGGGCCAAGGGAAATGGTCGCTGCAAGTCCTAATTTACAGAAATTGTCCTCTACCTTAAAGTCAAAGGACATCCCTCAGTGTGAAGGCATCATTTGTTTGAAATAACGACAGTCTATAAATTGATGTTTGTTAAGCCCAAATCAAATTTTGAAATAAGCAAGTTAGACGAGAACAATGAGAGGCTTGAAATTGCCTGCCAACAGTTAGCATCCCAAGTGCAGGTATGAAGGTCAGCTCTGATTTTCTAAGTCCTCATCACAGTTTTCCCCAGTTTGATGAGCTGTGTTACCTTTCTATTTAAATCTTGTAATTCTTTATAAATTTGCACCAATACATATATCAGTCTTATGCAAATCTGTGTCCTCTTTCCTATCTTTTCTGGTGATAGATGTGTAGCCACCCAAAATGGAAAAGAACCATCTGAGCCAAATGCTTACAATAAAATTCTGAGCTTACTTCTACTCTGCCTCAGACATATACTTCAACTCATTTGAGAATGCATGGAGTTTTATTCTCTCTCTCTTTTTAATCATTTCTGAACTGTAGCTCTCTAATGCTTGATCTTTTTTGAAAAGAAGATATATTACTTGCTGTTCAATATAGGCTTTGCCTGTTTTCACCTGCTGTTGCTCCAGCACAAAGAGGCTACATCATTACATGTACAGTATTTCACAAGTGTGTGTTTGCAGGGATTTTGTTCTAGTATTTATGCACCACCTAGTGGTTTTATAACCAAAAAATACTCTTATTTCAGTCTTTAATGAAGATCACCATTCTAAAGGAGGCTTTCACAAATTACATCATTCTTCCCCTGCTGCATCCTACTTGCATAATCAAAAAATGTATTGATTTCAAATAATTTTAAAATCACATTTTCAAAAAGGACAGCTTTCTAAAACAACATTTCTGTGCTTTCTGTCCAAGGACATTATCACACACAGCTTTTAAACTGCAGTTATAGTAATCAGACAGCAAATTTGGTGATACTTATCACATAATGTCACCTCTGACCTTTACTTGCTGTATTTGCCAAGTGTGCCTAGAGTATCCTTTCTCATTGATAGGAAAACCTGTCAGTAGTTTCCAATCTTGCAAAAGTCCCAGGACTCCTCAAGAGTGAAATGTTGTTATCAAGGTGGTTGCGACACTGGCAGTCATAAGGTGTCACCATTTCCTCTTCTCCACTTGTTTCCCCTCCCTCTCACTATTCTCAAGCAGCCAGGTTCCCCTTTTAAAAAAATATTTTCTCTTTTTAAAAAAAACTATAATTGCATTACTAGAACTACAGAGCTGCATTTAAAAAGTAAAAAATAAAATATAATTTTAAAAACTGAAAAGCATGCTGGGTCGGGCATGGGGAATGCTTAAGAGGGAGTCTGGAAGAGAATGCAACAGTGGCAGCAGCCTAGTCTTACAACTGTGAAGATGTGCGATAACCAGTGCTCTTAAACCAATCTGTTTCTGGTTTTGTTGATTAACACAATTGAAGTGAGAATGGGGCATGTGTGATAATGTCCCAAGTTGGTCATAGTTTCTTTGCTTTCCATCAGTCTTGGTGCTGGGATACCTTTTCCCAATGAAACAGGAAGAAGTGTGTGTTTCTCAACCTGTGGTTTGAGGATCCACTGGGTAAGTCACACAACAGCTGCAAATGGGTTCTGAATGCTGGGTTTCCAAGGGTGATAAGCAGTGAATAAGGGCCTTCCTTTCTTCCATTGTCCCTTCCCTCCAATTTACTTTCCTGACCTGGGATCTGAGCTGAGGTAGGCTGATGTTCTGGGACGCAGCCAGTTATGGATGCATTAGCATGTCATTAGATCTGTTGTTGCTAAAAGGAACTTTCCAAAGTCTGTTCCTTCCTTTATAGCAAGGGGATTCTGCAAGCTCCAGCTAGAAAAGAAGATGAAGAAGATATTTTTGAGATCCATTCACACCCATTTACAGTCTGCCATGACTGAGACTTTTTCCTGCACCCTCAAAAATGAAGACTAACAAAAACAATTAATGGCACCTAGTGCCTACCATGTCAGTAGGCCAGTGGATCCATTTTGTGTTTTAAAATGAATTTTAAAGGAGCTACTGAAACAATTTGAGAAATAGTGTTCAACCCCTTTGGTAGCTCCTTTAAAGTTTGGATTAAAGTCAGGAGTGGATTTACCAGCCCACTTACATGGAAACCACTGAGTGACAACTGTGATCTGAGTGGGATGTTTCCAGAAACAAGGATCAGTTCTGTGAGTAAGAAGTGAGGCTGCCAAACAGAAAACCTGACTTGAGTTACAACCACATTTCTCCAGAAATGAATGTGTAGATGTGGGAGAGGCTCAACAAAAAAGAGGACAAGATCAGCACAGAAGTATAAGCACCACCTCTTGTTGCTCTGTAGACCATTTTGGTCCTGCCTTCTATGCACCATAATTACATTTGAAGAAGCTCTGACATGAGACAAGACTCCTTTATGGACTCCACCCATTCTTGGCTTTAATGAAATGCAAGCTCCATTGAGAGAGGCTGACACACTCCTTTCTCAGTACTCCCTTCCCTCTCTCAGCACCCTTGAAGATTCCAATTTGCATCACAGCTTTTTAATGAGCTAATAGTCAAAATAGCCCTCTATAATTATGTTAGAATAATCCAGCATTTAGAATATTCAGGAATAATTACAGGAGGATGGTTTAAACTATACATCATCTGCGATTCTCAGTTGCTCTAACCACAGATGTCTGAAGAAATGAATTAATAATAACGTCAGCCGGCAAAATATATAGTCAGTGCCCTTTACAGCAATGAGAAAATGACGACAGCATCATCTATTTTTTCCTCTACCTCTGCCAGCTAGCTATAGTCTTGCACTGATTATTTCTTGACAACTAAGAGACAATATTAAATATATATATATTACCATTTCACTGTTTCAGATTTGCGCTGAAGCCTCTTCCATCATCTCATCTGTCTGGTCTTCTCATAAAACTCAAAACTAATAAATCTGTATCCAAATGTCAAATGCACAAATGTTCAAGAAAAAAAAAAAGATGAAGTAGAATTTGTTAAAACATCATATTATTGGGCCTGTTAGGCTTGGTTTTGATGTGCGTGTGTGTTTTTTGTTTTTTGTTTTTCTGAGCTGAATTAATGGTGTTTTTTTAAAAAAATACGAAGAGAAGATTAAAATAGTTTCTGTTGGATCAATATTTTGTGAATGGAACCAATCAATATAGCAACAGCACTTTAAAGGCCACCCAGTGAGTTCCTGATGGAGGTGGGATTTGATTGAATCACAGACTGCTAGCTCATACTGTTAACAACAACAGTACTAGCGTTAGGCTACATTGTTTCATTATATATTGAAATTACAATTATTCCACTCTCCTTCTCCTTCCTGACTTGGTCCTTCCAACTTGACCTAAATTGTTTTTGTTTTAGAGATCTGCAAGGAAATCAGAAATATAGTAGAATGTTGATATCCAGTGCCTTTAAGGAGCCCTGGTGGCACAGTGGTTAAACGCTTGTACTGCAGTCACTCACTCACAAACTACAAGGTTGCGAGTTCAGTACTAGCCAAGAGCCCAAGCTCAACTCAGGCTTGCATCCTTCCGAGGTCACTAAAATGAGTACCCAGATTGTTGGGGTCAGTTAGCTTAGACGTTGTAAACCACTTAGGGAGTGCTTAAGTGCATGGATAAGCGGTATAGAAATGTACTTGCTATTGCTACATAGACTCCTGCATGGGAGAGTGTTGACGGGAAGTGGTATAGGAATGTTTCTTACATTTGGTATATTTTGATTGTGATTCTTTTTAATGTGTGTAGTCACTTGTCAATTTCTGATGACCCCTTGAATTTCATACTATTTTCTGAGGTAAGGAATACTCAGAGGTAGTTTTGCCAGATCCTTCCTCTGAAATATAGCCTATGGTACCTGGCATTCATTGGCAGTCTCCCATCCAAGTACTAACCAGTGCTGATCCTATGTAAAGGGATCTTGTGGCACCTTTGATACTAAAAGAAATTGTAGCATAAGCTTTTGTTGACTTGGTCTATTTTCTTAGATGCATGGCATCTGACCATGTTTAGCTTCCAATACCAGATGAGATCTGGTACCTTTATGGTATTTAGCACTGTACTTAACAGCAGATAGAATTTGGGAAGGATCATGTTAAAATCAAATGTACATTTGATCCAAGGCATATTTTTCATTCTTTTTACAAACACGGAAAATGCAAAGTCTGATCAATGCCAAGTAGTAGATTATAGATACAAGCTAGCCAGTGTTAAATATTAAGTCTATGGAAAGAATTTAAATGTCCATGAGTGCTTAGCAAACACTGGAGAAGTTGCTTTTTGGGGATGACGACTCTCAGAATCCTCCAGCCATCATAGTCAGTCATGACCCTAGTTGATAAATTCTGGTACTTATGGTTCAAAAGCATAATCATCAAGCTCTTCTGCTTACTTTGTCTGGACAGCACTTAGCATGAAATGAAATCCAGTGGACACTGAAGTACTCACTAAGGAATTATCTGCTCAAGGAGCTTTTCCTCAGGTGATGGAGAAATATATTTTTCATGATCCCAGGATGATGTCACAGATCTGCACTATGGACATACACATTGCAGCGTTTACCCACCTCTGTGCCCCTGGATTCTAATTCCCTTCACTGTTAGAAAAATGACCACCTTAATTGTCACATTTGTACCTTTTCCTTCCATCAAGGAGTCCAGGTCTTTTAATTAGCAAGAGCTCTATCTGTTTGATTTTATTAAATTTATATCACCTGAATGCTGATTTTACCTCATCCTTGTAAAAAGGTGTGTGTGTGCCTTTACACCATCCGTCAATATATGGTGATCCCATGAATAGGGTTTTCTTAGGTAAGGAATCCTCAGATTCCTTTGCCAGTTCCTTCCTCTGACGTATTGGTGACCTTCCATCCAGGTAAAAATGAGAGCTGACCCTGCTTAGCATCCAAGATGTGGAGCTGGTGCCTTTAGAGTATTTAGGCTAAAGGAAGTATTACAATATATTAAACAAATAAATGAACAAACGAACAGCTGGGAATCTTGTCCTACTGAATCAGTCTGCTACAGTTAGCTGACATACCTGCCTCCCCAGAAAATAGCTTTCCCCAGGCTGATTCCTCCAGATATTTGAACTACGATGTCCATTGGCTCCAGCCAATCATCAGGAATAATATTAACCATTGTCTAAAATATCTGGAAGCAACCAACTTGTGGAAGACTGCCTACAGGAAAGGAATAAGGATCCATCACCTTTAAACATTGAGCTTCAGCACCTCTTGATTTAGTACAGCCCTTGCCTGAGTTGAGACAACATCACACAGAAATATCTCAATTATGCCTTGTTATACGAAAGCTTGAGATTTATGTCTAAATATTGTATTTACAAGCAGGTGAGGTTCCTTCCTTTTATAATGTCATTAACCCCTTTCATCTTGTGAACAAGTAGAATCATCTGTATTTTTCATATATTGGTGTTTGAAAAAGCTTTCATAATTGTGAACTGAAAATGACTGTCTCACACATCAAAATGACTTTCCCCTCAGGTAGAATGTTCAAAATATCTAGGTTATATCACTGTACTGAAGCAACCGAATTTCATTCATCTCTCATGTTCTCTGTCCTGGGTCTTTGCCTTTTTTCTTCACAGTATTTCCAGTTCAAATTTGTCACATTTTGTGCTTACATCTCTATATAAAACAGTAGTGTTGTCAGAATAGTAGGGTTCGTGCTAGCCATTAAATAGGAGTATATTTCTATACAATTACCACTTCTGCCCCCTGCAGTGGCAGATATGTGCTTCAGCAACCAAACTGGCAAATTAATCTGATGTTTACCATCCAATGGGCTATAACCAAAAAATGCATGCCAAATGCAGATAGAGATACCGTCGACCCTCTGTTTTCACAGGGAATCCGTTCCGGACACCCCCACCCCACCCCCACCCCCGGCAAAAACAGAGTTTTGCATGTATACAAGCCCCATTATCTTGAATATAGGTGTGCAGCTGTGGAAGAGTGCGTGTGGCTCGGGCATGCGCCCCATTATTTCCCCCTCTGTTCGTCCCTCGCACATAAGCAAGAACAGAGAGAGGACTGTACTTCAGTTCTATGATAAACAGACATCTTTCAACACTGAAGGGAGTGACTCTTGTAAATAAGTATGTCATCTAGTTTGATCCTCAGTCTTCACAACTGAAGGCATCAGCTACATTTTAGGAATTCCAAGTAATGCATGTACAAGACTTGGTCAAACCTTCACACACACACAAAGTCAATAAGTTTCCATGCCAAGTTTGAAAACAATAATTGAGATGGAGACAAAAACCTCAAAAGAGGAGGCCACAAAATAAAAAAATAAAAACATTACTTAGTAAGGGACATTGCAAAATGTATTTTCCTGAGGCAGAATGCATTCAGAATTCTTCTTCGTGCTTCATGAAACGCTCATCAGCAGAAAATATCAAGCTTCATATAAGCATGGATATCTATATTTGAAAATATGTGCCTACAGTTATAACAAAGTTGTGTGGTGTTCGGTTATCATGTCGTTGTTGCTGCTGCTGCTGCTGCTGCTGTAGTTGTTGTTGTTGTGTGCTTTCAAGTCATTTATGACTTAGGATAACCCTCAGGTGAATCTATTGTGGGTTTTTCTTGGCAAGATTTATTCAGAGGAGGTTTGTCATTGCTTTACCCTGAGGCTGAATGTGTGACTTGCCTAAGATCACCCAGTGGTTTCCTGGCCAAGATGAGAATCAAAGCCTGGTCTACAGAACTGTAGTCCAACACTCAAACTACTACACCTAACTGGCTCCCTTATAAATTGTGAAGTGCCCAGTTATTTGAACTGTAATAGCACCTTTGTTGGGCACAGACACTCCCCAGTAAAGACAATGAAGAAAACCTTGTTGTTTCTCACCCAGCTGTATGGAAGTTGTTGTTGTTTCTATCCTGCCTTCCCCCAGATTGGGACTCCAAGCAGCTTACAATGATTTAAACAAAACATTGTTAAAAATCCACAAGGAACAAAAGTTAAAGCGCAATGAAACAATTGGAATTAAAACCATGTTAAAACACATTACATGAAAGCATACGCACACCAACACAGCCATTAGCAATATCCAATACATTGTGTAAGATGGGCTTTATATCATCACTCATCAAAAGTTAATCTGAAAAGAAAAGTCTTTGCTTGTCTAAAAAAATAAGGTAGGTAGAGTGCCAGCCTAATGTGTCTGGGATGGGAGTTCCAGAGCCTGAAGGCCTTCTCTTGTGTTCTCAGCAGGTGTACCTATGAAGGTGGTGGGACATAGAAAAGGGCCTCCCCAGCAGATCTCAGAATACAGACTGGTTCGTAACTGACATAACAGAATAATAATAATAATAATAATAACTTTATTTATATACCGCCTTTCCACAATGATCAAAGCGGTTCACAATACCATCAAATACAATTATCCAATACTATTATACAATACATCAAGTGCAAAATACGTAAAAACCATAAGTACATATAATTAAAAAACATCCTTAAAATCAGACGTAGGTCCTTCAAATAACCCAAGCCATGTAGGGCTTTAAAGGTCATAATCAGAACTTAGAATTATGCTTGGAAGTGGACTAGCAGCCAGTGGAGCTGTTACAACAAGGGAGTTGTGTGTTTCCTGCAGCAAGTCTCAGCTAACAGTCTGGCTGAATCTCTTTGGAACAGCTGCATTTTCTGCACACACTTCACAAGGAAAGCTACATAGCGTATGTTACAGTAATCCTGCCAGGAGTAAGGCAACTTTTGACCAGACTCTCATTTGCTTGGTCACATGTGCCGCAGTTTCCATCTGTGAAATGTTGGAGGATATCCTGGAGGACACAAATTCTAAACCTGCATTGAGGAAAGGTTCAAATGTGAGTGCTTGAGCTACTCTAAGTACAGGCTTACTAAATAAATTTGGTTTAAACCAAACTAAAACAAAAAAACAAAAGACAGTGAATGACTTTTTTTGCAGATTCAAATGTGAGTCATCTTTATATGAAGTTCTAAATACAAGGCCTACTAAATAAGTTTGGTATAAACCAACCTGAAAAAAACAGTGAATGGTGGTTTTTGGAGGGGTTTTGGCAAAAAATTTTTTTTTTAATCTCCTTAATCATATCTTTTTTGGGTATGATGTTGAACAGTTTGGTGATTTAGGTGGGTAGGAAGATCCTACAGAACTACTGGATTTTGGAAGCATCATGCAAAATGCATGGGCTTAAATGCATTAATAGCCATCTCTTTTGGGGAGAAAAGTGGGATATAAATTCAATAAATAAACAAACAAACAGAAATTAGGTTTTGAAGATAATCTCTTCCAACTTTGAAAAGTAGTATTTTTAAATGTTCAGGAATTTGAATATCAAAAATCTGAAATGTTGCCAAAAACTTTCATTTTACTTCTTGCCTAGATCGGAAAACAGATGAAAGGAATGGCAACTACAGTATAGCATTCTCAAGAGGATGAAACTGTTTACTGGAAACACAGTAAACACTATGATAAAAAAATCACATTTTAAAATAATTAGGCTAAATTACAGGCCATTTTACAGTCCTTTAAGGAATACAGTATATCTGCCTATAGGAGCAGAGGAATTAATTGTTTCAAAAAGGTTGTAGCAGCTCTTCTATAGGAGGTTTTGTAGGAATAGACAAGGCATGGCTGAAAATTTGTTTCAGTTCATTTTTAATGGCAATTTAGTTCACTTTTTCATATTTAGGAAAGAAAAAAACTTGATATTCTAAAATTCTAATGTGAGAAAACCTGTTGATATATCGAACACTTGTTCAGCCATGTTTGTGGCGCTAAATTAGGGTAGCCACCTTTTTTGGACAGGGACCTGATCTTTAACAGATATGTGGTAGATGAGCACAACAGGTACCTGTTAACTGTTTCACTTGGAGCAGAGATATATGAGAGCCAGTGTAATACAGTGCTTTGAGCACTGGACTATGATACTGGAGACCAGGGTTCAAATCCCTGCTCAGCCATGGAAGCCATACTCTCTCAGCCTCAGATGAAGTCAAAAGCAAACCCTCTCTGAACAAATCTTGCCAAGAAAAACCTGTGATAGGGTCACCTTAGGGTCATCATAAGTTGGAAGTGACTTAAGGGCACACAGCAACAACAACAACAACAACAACAACAACAACAACCTTCCTCTCCTGGTTGTGTACCTTTAATAGACATGTTTTTAAATATGTACATTTCACATGGACACCATCAGTTTTGGGTGTATATGTAAAATCCTTCTATGTGATTTTTTTTTTTAAATTGTAAACCAACACTGAAAGAGTGGCAAAGACATGCTTTGCATTCAGGATATTCAAGAGCAAGTACCTGGCAAAGAACTCTGCTCAAGAGCTTTTGTTAGTTACTGTCAATAGCAAGTGGCTCAACACTGACAGATATGATTATGACAGCACTATTGAGATCCAAAGGCAGACTTTTTTGTCCTTGTCCCACAATGGTCTCTAATCAACAAGTTTTTGATAAGCTTGCAAAATCTGTTTCACTGAAATGTACAGCTCAAGTTTTTCTCAGGTCGATTCCTTCCAGATGTAGGATTACCAGGTGCAAAAGGGGCAGGCCTCCTGCCCTTTACTGGTTGTGCAAACCAGGAAATTTCAGCAAGTGTTGGCATTTCTGCCAACTCAGAGTAACCTTTGAAATCATGCAACATCTGCAGAAATTTTCTCATCTATGTGTATGTATGTGCCTTCAAGTTGCCTGTTGACTTGTGGTGATCCATGAATTTCATATGGTTTTCTTAGGCAAGGAACATTCAGAGATGGTTTCCCATTGCCTCCCTCTGAAATACAGCCTATAGCATCAGTTATTCCTTTCAGGCCCCTTCCAGTTAGTAACCAGGCCCTGCTTAGTTTCTAAGCACAGATGGGATCTGATGCCTTCAGAGTATTTTGGCCTCTTCTACACAACCATTAAAGGGAAAAGAATCCTGTCCTTTATTTCACCTGGCCACCCTATTCAGATATGTGGGATAACAGCTCCCATCAGCATCTAGCATGGCCATACCATCTAGGGATGTGGAAGTTATTGCCCAACACATTTGCATGGTACACATTTGGGAATGCCTTCACAGCAGAAGTGAAAAATTAACACAAGAAACCATGGGTATAAATAGCTTTTACAGACTGCCTTTGGCAGCCTTGAGGTCTGTGGCTGGCAACACTATGTGACAGCTTTGTATATCCATTAAAAAAGCTAATAAATGGATGAAGTTAATTCAGTCAGTGAAGTTCCTCTACCTTTTAAAAACATTTTATCTGCCTTGAGCTATTATACAGTAGCTTCTACTGAAGACATTTGTGATGTCAGGAATATGATGCATCTGACCTGCAACATGTAATTTAGATTAAACCAGTTCCCCATATCACCCTTTGCCATCTTGATCTGCCATAAACAAAGTTGCTGTCAGGTTGTTTTACAGAACTTCCAGCATACTAAGAACCCAAATGAATAATATCCCTGCTTGCTGCTTCTGAGAGGCTGGATTTGATAAGACTGTAAAGATCCAAATTCCATTACTGATGCTTGAAAGTATCTGCATAGTTTGCAAGGCACAGAACTTGGTTTTATGCAATAGTCTGTTTCTGCCAAGTGGAAGTGACCTTTTTGGTCAAACTGGCATGGAATTTGGAACAAGGAATATTGCAGCTATGAAATGGAAATGAAAGATGGCTTCTGTGATTAATTGGGCTCAGCCTGGACTGAATGATAAGAAACCATTAAAAGAGTATATCTAGTTTCAAAGCACATGCAAGACCAGATGTTACTCTAAGTGGTTACACTTCAGCAAAGGTTCACCTATCTAAATTATAATCACCACTAACTGAACAGCTTGAAAAGAGAAATATGGCATGCTAAATAAATTGCCAATGTGCACATACTTCTTGTTGTTAATTGCCCTCAAGTTGACCCTGACATCCATGTGAATGAGACATCTCCATGAACCCCTATCCTTCACTGCTCTGCTTCAGTCGTAGAGATTCAGGCCTGTGGCCTCCTTGATTGAATCTAGCAATCTGGCATGTGGTCGTCCTCTCTTTCTGCTGCCCTCCACCTTTCCAAGCCTATAGTCCACTAGTACAGACACATATAACAGATATGCTTCTCATTTTACTGTGTGATTTGAAAATGGTTAGAAGGTGTTCTGGACATACATATAGCCATTCACAAATTATCAAATGCAAGCCTCCCTAGCAGAGGTTGTTACTAGCTCCCATGTCAATGGAGTGATGAATCCATTATAGTTTTTTCTGGGTTTTTCAGGTTATGTGGCCATGTTCTAGAAGAGTTTCTTCCTGTCATTTCACCAGCATCTATGGCTGGCATCTTCAGAGAATGTTTGCCTGGAAAGGAGTTGGGTATATATATTGTGTGACCTGGGAAGGCAGGAGGGATTTGCATGTGTATTGTTTTGTTCCTAATGGCAGGCCTCAGGGTGGGAGGGTCTGCAAAAGAGGATTAGTATCTGCTTGATAGTGCTCATTGTCTGCTGGAAGATTTCTCATTTGCATTTGTTGATTCTTTATCTTGCTATTTTTCAGGACTGGTAACCTTGTTTACTTTAAGGGTTTCCTCTTTCCTGTTGAAATTGTTCAGGTGTTTGTGGATTTCAGTGGCTTGCCTGTGCATCCTGACATGGTAATTGTTGGCATGGTCCAGAATTTCAGTGTTTTCAAACACTGCCCAGGATGGTTTGTGGCATGTTCTGCTACTGCTGATTTATCTGGCTGGCCCAGTCTGCAGTGTCTCTCGTGTTCCTTGATTCTGGTTTGCACACTGCATTTGGTGGTCCCTATGTAGACTTGTCCGCAGCTGCATGGTATGTGGTAAACTCCTGCGGCTGTGAGAGGGTCTCTCTGGTCCTTGGCTGAGCGAAGCATTTGCTGGATTTTCTTCGTCGGTTTGTAAACCATTTGAAGGTTGTGTTTCCTCACCAGTTTCCCTATTCTGTCTGTGACTCCTTTGATGTATGGTAAAAATACCTTCCCTTTGGGTGGTTGTTTGTCTTCCCTCCTCTGGGTTTTTCTGGGCCTGGCAGTCCTTCTGATGTCTGATCTGGAGTAACCATTAGCTTGTAGAGCCCGGTCCAGGTGCTTCAGTTCATCATCCAAGAAGTGGAGTTCACAGATCCATTTTGCCCAGTCTACCAGTGTTTTTATTGTTCCTGAACCATCTGAACAACATACACCCTAACATCCAATTCACCATGGAAAAAGAAAAGGAAGGAACACTGCCATTCTTGGATGTCCTAGTCATCCGCAAACCTAACCAACATTTGGGCCACACAGTATACCGAAAACCTACACATACAGACAGATACCTGCACAAGAACTCCAACCATCACCCAGGACAAAAAAGAAGCACAATAAAAACACTGGTAGACTGGGCAAAACAGATCAGGTGATTTATTTATTTTTTAAGGGTAGGTTGCTATCTGGTGGGAGATTGGTTAGTTTCTGTAGGAATGTATTCCAGTCTGTATACTGGTAAGGTAGCCACCAATGCTTCATCAAAAAAGGGGATACATTACCAAAAAAGAGGATGGCAGAGGACAGTGAGTCACATAAACTGCATATTCTTTGTATGGATGCAAAATTTCACATTTTGCCCATCTATGAAAAGGAATGTTCCAGGAATGGATAAAAAACGAAGCAGCTGCAGGACAGACATGGTGTCATGTGTTAAGGTACAGCCACAGATGCTACTATCCTGCTGTAATTCCACTTTGGCAGCCTCGTGTGATAGTCCTTAGTTGGGGAATAATGTATCCAGGTAACCTATGTGTATGGTGAGCCTATGTCTAAGTCCTAACTATGGATAAGTCATTTCAAGGTCCATCATCTCTTTCCTTACAGTTCTTTTTCTTTTAGCTTGATTTGAACTAACCAGCCTTTCCAAGAGAGAACCCCTCCAAAAAGAGAACTAGCTGTCCCCTGGCCACTATTCAAAAAGATGTCTCTCCTTTGCAAAAGAGAACACAAAGCCATCTTGCTTTCTGGAGCAGGTTGCTGCAGATCTCCTAGGTTCCCTTCTCAACCTCTGACTCCATCTTGGAGTACCTAAGCAGACAGCTTCTAAAGGCAGGTGCTGTGACTCATGCTTCACAATTGGCCTTAATTACTTAGAAGCACTCTCTGCTGCAAGCATGACCCCTCCTTCAGAAAGCCATCAAAACTCTCTCAGCTCATACAGTTGAGTAAGTACCTTCCTAAGCATAATTATCTTCTACTCCTTTGGGATCCAAAGCCTTCACTTTTTCAAACTGCTATATAATACCCATAATTCACCTGTCTAAAACTGCATAAGTGTCATCAAATCAAGATGAATTTTTTTTAAAAAAAGCCTGAATGTAGCATCTGTGATTTTTATGTGGTATATACCTATAATTCAAATGTGTGTGCTGCCTTTGGCCCCATATTGAGGGGAAAGTAGGATAATAAATGAAGGGGCAAATAAGACTGCAGCACTTTATTCTGAAATCTTTGCTGGTTTCCAGTTAGTTTTTGCCCACAAATCAAATCCATAGTTTTGATGGTCTAAGGATCAAATGGTATTCCACCAAGATACCTGAAAAGCCACTTTCTCCTACCCAAACTTGCCTGGTTACTTAGATCTTTCTCAGACATTTTTCCAGATGTCCCCACACATACACATCTGCTGAGGCTGGGTAGGTGGCACCCAAATATGTTCTGCAAGCCAACTTCAGGAGCCTTTCTGAGTCTGATGAAACATCTTCAGCAAACAAATATTGTTCTCTTTCTCAAGATATAAGAAAACTGACTGGGATTACAAATAGAAACTAGAGATGTAAGGTGGAAAGGTGCTTGGCAAGGCCCTAGTGGAGACTGTGTGGCAGGACTCCAGAGGGAGGTACTGAATATCCCAATTCCAGGTAGTTAAAGCTAGTTTCCTCTTAAAGAACTTTTGAGAGTTCCCAGTAAAGCAAAGCAAAGCCCTTTCCAAGAGGATGAGCTCTACTGAATCCCTTGTATGTGAATCTAAATCAGCCTTCCCCATATTGCTGTGGGTCCCAACCTTTGGTCCTCCAGATGTTTTGGATTTCAGCTCCTATAATTCCTGTTGGCCAAGTTGCTGGAGTTTCTGGGATCTGAAGTCCAAAACAAATGGAGGACCAAATGTTGGGAAGTACTGCCATATTGAATCCTCCCAGATATTGTTGTCTACTATTTCCATTATCTTTAGCCAGCATGGGCAGTGACCAGGAAGGATGACTCGTAGGTAGCTGGGTTAGAAAAACCTGCCACTCTGAATAGTCTAAAAAGCCTCATCCTTAGCTGCAAAGCTGGACTGCTGTTAGAAACATGATAGAACAGTTATTTCTGATTCGTGGGCTAAGGAATTTGACCTGCTAGACTGGCAGGAACAGGACAATATAATCTTCCCTGTGAGAGTTAAACTAGCACAGTGTTCTCTTCAGTGCTGGGCCTGCTTCAAAGCTGAGTCTTGCTTTTCAGCTTTGTTGAAAAGTCTCCACTGCTTCATAATGACAGTCCAGAGAATATGGACATGATAGCAAATAAATCAGCCACATTTTAGGGCAAGATAGGGAACATTTTAAGCTCTATTTTCACACCAAAAATGTTCCCTTGTGAAAATCTGGAGTGGCACTCATTGTAATGAAGAAGAGCATCACAACAGATGGAGGTTTTCCAGTGACATTACCAACAAACAAGTGCAAATGTAGATTCTGCATTGACTTATCAGTATACATAGTTTTGTCAGGCAGGGTTCATCTGCTCAAGGTCAAGTTTATATTTTTAACATTAATATCCTGCTTTCATTCACATATGGACCTGAAGCAGCTGTCCATGAAATGGACTTTTTAAAATCCCCTACTCCAGGTTCCCCCCCTCCTTATATTTCTTGCATTTCTATAGAGCTCAAGGTTCTGCTACGCCTGCTGATACCTCTCCCTCTTATGTATGAATGGTGCCATTTTAGCTACATGGAGATCTACACTTGAATATTTGAGTTTGAATCTGAGGTATCCCTGGAGTAAAAACAATGCATGTTCTCATGTTTGAACTGAACATATCCTCATTGGAAACACTGTGCTAGAGGAGCAGCACCTCTGGCAAATGGTGCTATATAAAAATGTCATGAAAAGACAGATATACCCCATGTCAAAGTAAATAAATAAATTTCTAAACTCTTGAAGTCCTCTGTCAGGAGAACTATGAGCCTTATCTCAGTGCAAACAAATCCAGGATGCAAATAGAGAGAAGTCTGTTTTTCTATCTGTCTCTGCAGATTTGTTCTCTTCAGGTTGTAAAAGTGTGGGAGATGATGGTAAAAGCATCCCTTTTGCAAAATTGATTTTTCCAACTTGGCAAAAGGGACACTTTTACAACATTTTTACAACCCTCTCCCACACTTTTATAACCAGAAGAGAATGAAAGTGCTGCGACATCATGTGGGACAGAAAGAGAAGCACACTTCTCTCCTTTTGCCTGCCGGGTTTGTTTGTAATGTGATAAGTCTCTGTGTCTACATAACACATAGGAAGCAGAGGGCAATATATGACCAGCAAGACAGTTTGCTTCTCTTGGCTATAAAAAATTTGTGAATCTTGATGTTTTAAACTTAATAAATTGTTTGTTTTTAAAATAATGTTTATATTTATGCTTTTATTAAAGTTTTTGCACAGTTTTAATCAGTATTGCTTGGAATCCTGTTGGGGCCTTACATCTTTGTAAGTGGACTTATGTCTGCAGGAAATAGATTTGTGCAGTTGCATAACTTCCATATCCAGTAGAGGGCTGCTGTTACATTAAAAGTAACAGAGCTGGGGAAAGTGCCTGATGCATACTGGTGTACAATGCAAAGCAATGCATAATGAGCAGTGCCCATTACTGCTCCACGTGCACCGATGCACATTTGGCACTCTAGTGGGTATTTTGCTATGCACCTTCGCAATTCAGTAAAGGGCTTTCTTGGCTACTCTGTTACATAGAGACGTATAAGTAAAATTACATAACATAAGAGGTCATATACGATTGCAGTGCTTGTTTTAAAATATGTTGTTCTCTGCTTTGAGTCTCATTATTGGGAGAAAGACAGGAAATAAATGACAAAAATTTATGTGAGTCATTATTATGATGATGATCATCATCATTTCTAGTTTAGCAAAGAAACTCTCAACACTTCCATGAATTGTGTGTTAGGAGTTAGCTATCTCCAACCAGGCCCTCTCCAGATACGTTGGACTCCAATTTCCATTTTCCTAAGTCAGCATAGCCATGAGCTGCTCTAAGATTTGGTCACCTTTTTAGATGGCAGAGCAACAGCAAGTTGTCTTCAGAACATCTGACCATAAAGCATAGTGACACTGGCTGCAATTTTTCTTTGAATACTTCCCCAAATCACATCTTCTGAGGTTGCCTGAGGAATGTCTTGGAGTGAAGAACTACGACATCAGGTTTATGAACTCCAGTAATCTAGCATTCATGTTCCAGCTGTCATATGACAAAGCGGCAACAGCTGTTGAACAAGGACTCCCATCCCTACTGGTTACCAGCAAAATGTGCTGTGCTCAGTAACCAGCTGTCGTTTCAGCACAGGTCAGAAATGGAAGAACTGTGAATTGTCTTTATTAGGAAAGATTTTTATATTTTAAAATTTCTTTTTAAAGTGTCTGCTTGTTCTTGTTGTACTCAAAACACAAAGTCTAAATCCATTTTTTATTGAGAAGTCAATTGCCTAGATGTTGTTATTATTATTATTATTATTATTATTATTATTATTATTATTGCTCCTTTGATAAGGGATAATTTGAGCCTCTTTATCTCACATACATACTACACAATTATAAAACTATGATTTTACCTTAATTGCCATGGCCCCATTCAATAGAATGGTATGACTGGCAATTAAGGGAAGGACCTTTAGAATTCCCAGCCAGAGAGTTCCTTTAGTGACTTGTTGTTGTTGCGTACCTTCAAGTCCATTCCAGTTTACAACCAGTGGGTTTCATGGCCAAGTGGGAATCAAAACCTGGTCTCTAGAGTTGAAATCCAATAGTCAAACTACTATGCCACAATAGCTCTCATCTGACTATAAAAAAATGGATTTAGACTTTTTGTTTAGAGTAAAGCAAGAACAAGCAGACACTTTAAAAAGAAAATATAGTCAAATGTTAAAGGCCTCCCTGTAGAGGACTTATGAATCTAGACTTGCACATTCTTAACTGTAAGGTATTCGTGAGCTCTAGCCCCTAGTTTAGGGAATACATAGAAATTGTGACAGTCCCCCAATCCCCACTTACCGGTCAGCAACCACTGTGATATATGGGGATCTGTTTCCTTGTTGCTCAGGAAGTGGCTGGCTAATGTTCTCAACCCCTTTCACATGAACCATCTCTGCTGCAAGGGGGAATTGTGACAGGCCCCCTGCTTCTGCCTGTTGCAATGGAGATCACTCAAGGGATGAGGTGGGACATCAGTCAGCTTACATCATTACATTTATTTATATCCCACTTTTCTTTCCAAAGTTGGAACTCAAAGCAGTTGACAATTTTAAAAACAAATACCATTAAAAACATACAAAGGTGAACATTAAAACAGAAATAAACTGATGCAATACAAAAACACATTACCCATTCAAAGAATAAAATGCAGTTAAAAAGATAAAAACACTTTAAAAAAATACAGTTAGAACAGAACAAAATCCCCGGCCTATTCTTGAAGTACTTTCTGTTTCTGATTTCTGAGTGACATGGGAACGGATGCCCATTGAGCATAGCAGCTGCTTCCCAGTAAGTGGGGACTGAAGAAGATGCATTGAGATTTGCTCCATAACACTATAACTCCAGTGGTTACGCAGGGACGTAGCCAAGGGGGGGATCTTGGGGTCCGGACCCCCCCCTTCCATTAGAAAAATGAATGGTGTGTGCTGCTGCGCTGCCGCACCCAAGCCCCATTATAATGGTAGCATTTAGTCTGGACCCCCCCCCCTTCCTAAAATCCTGGCTACGTCCCTGGGTTACGCATGTGTAATTTTCCTACAGGATTCTGGTCATTATTTGAAGACTGGTGGAGGAAAAACAAGGAAAAGGCCAGCCTAACTTTCTTTGGAAAGGCATTTCATAATATAGTGGTAGCTACTAAAAAGGCCCTCTCTCATATCTGCACAGATGCACCTGTAAGGCCGGTGGGACTCAAAGAAGCAGACCTCAAAGCCTCAGCCTGGAGATAGCCTGGGCCCAGGTAGTCCCTTGCACTGAAGACAGTTTAAAACCCACACTCAAATTGGTATTTTTCCTTTCCTTTGAATGTCTATTTCACAAAACCAAAAGGTGATAAAATTACTTTTGTGATGCAATAAAACATATGCGTCTGGAGATAGGAACACTGGTTTTTTTGTTTGTTTGCTTGTTTTGTTTTTAAAGATGCATAAAGCAATTCATTACAGAACTGGAGACAGGAAGGTACTTTGAGTGACAAAGGCTTTGTGGTTTCAGCAGAACAATCAAAACCATGAACACATAATTTTAAACCCATTTAGACTTAAACATTAATATTCAAGCCAGGTCACAAGTGAGTTAGAAAACTTCCTTTGCTTTGAGTGCTTCACTAATTTGTTCTTGATTATTTAGCCTTTGGTATGTCAAAGCATAAAAGATTCACAGCAGTACTGACAGTGGAATACAGTTAAAATTATAATGGCATTTTCCTTAATGTAGGGAGACTGTCTCAGTAATGAAATCAGCTAGGATAAAAAAGTACTCAAGCCAGAACCTGTGGCACACCATGAATTTCAAATACAGGATTCAGCCAGCTGGAGCCTAGGAGAAAACCCCAGCTGTGAGTCTGATAAGGAATGGCTTCAGTTGAGTTTGGTGAGTAGCACTGCAGCTGGCTGATCCTGCTCCTCCTTTTGGCCAAATGGGAAAAGCTTTCTCCCCTCTCCTCCCATTTCTTTGTTGGGAGCATTTCTCTCCTCTTGTAAGCTTCATTTAGAAATTAAGTCCTGGTGCTATGACAAAAGACAAAAGTTGGTTTTCTATTGCTTTGCCCAAAAGCAAAGCAATCTCTTCTTTTACTCTCTCTTTTCAGTTGAATGTTTTAACAATATCAGAAAAGAGAGAAGTCATGTATTATGTTTGCTCTCATCATAGGCTGCTGTCACACTGCAGAATTAATGCAGTTTGACACTACATTAACTGCCATGGCTCAATGCTATGGAATTTTGGGATTTGTAGTTTTGTGATACATTTAACCTTCCCTGTCAGAAAGCTCAGGTGCCACAACAAAAAGCAAATCCCAGGATTCCATAGGGTGGAGCCATGACAGTTAAAACGGTGTCTGCATTAATTCTGTAATGTGGCAGTAGCCTTAGTAGAGTGTGTAGGATGATTTCCTGCTTAAAAATTAATCTTAAATAAGCAATTAAGAGGATTATTTAGTGGTAACATTATCATTATCATTGCTATGTGGTGGTGGTGGTGGTGGTGATGATGATGATGATGGTGATGGTGTTCCCAGTACCAGATACTTTTGTTTTGTTCTGGATGAGGATCAGCAAGAGGTGACCATGACACCAGACTGTACCTTGTCTTTAATAAGCTGGAAAGTATTTCAGCTGAGTGATTTATGAAAAGGCTGTTTTCAACAGCCACACAGGCTTCTCAAGGATACAGGATTAAATTGTTAGCTCGAACTATTCTGTATTTACAAGAGGCACTGCAGAAGAAAAGCAAGCTGACTAGATGTGCCCTATAAAATGGAAAAAGTAACTGCCTGCTGTCTCTGTGTGGGTCATCTTATCTGGAGGAAAATGCAATTAATGGGGTATGAAAGTTTCACAACCTCATACTCCTGTATCATTTTTCGATAAACTTTTGTCTAAAAACAATTAAAAACTATTAATTCTTACTTGTCTGGAAAAAAAAGTCACCCCCAAATTAATAAAAGTGGAATATATTATTTTTTCATAGAAACAACATAATAGCCTATTTATTTATCATATAACAAACATGTACTGTTGTGCTATAAACATTTAAACATTATACCTTTACAAAAACCAACATTTTTTCATTTCTTATTACCATATTTTCCGGTGTATAAGATGACCAGGCGTATAAGATGACCCCCAACTTTTCCTGTTAAAATATAGAGTTTGGGACATACTCACCGTATAAGACGACCCCTCTTCCAACGCACACCAAATAAAAATTTAAAAAATGAGATTTGATTTCAATATGGTAATTTTAATTCAAATGCTTATGACATGCAGGTGCTTAGCAGGAAAACTTGTTGTATGCAAAGCCTGCTTGAATTTGTCAGCTCTCCCTGCCTGCCCAGCCCTCCCTGTCTCCAAGATTTTATTCTACCATACTTGTACTGTGCCACCCTTCTTGCTTTCATATGGCCGCCACATATGGAGGGGATGTGGCCGCGGCCATTTTGAGCTCCCCCCACCATATGCGACAACCGCAGATTCTCCAGTCCAGCACCCGCCCTATAAGATGACACCTGGCATATAATACGACCCCCGACTTTTGAGAAGATTTTTCTGGGTTAAAAAGTAGTCTTATATGCCAGAAAATACAGTACTTAAGATGAACTGTAATTGCAGTTTGTCCTTGCCTTTGCAAACTTCATACAGTTCTTGCATCACTTTAATAGCTCTTTCTGCACACTGATTACTTCTTGGTATTTCTATAACTGATGTCTCATGTTTCCAGTGATTCATCAATGTTCTCAGAGCTTTATTGTAAGGTGTCAGTACTGCAGACAAGTTTTCAAAACCACTTTCATTATATATTTGATCTGTGAACCAATAATCTGCCCACTCATATGAAATAAATCTGAAAACTTTCTGCGAAGTAGGTCTTCTTGGTGGTATTAAAATAAATGCCAGGATAGCAAGAATTGCTCTTGAATTCCACCTGGCATTATTGATGTATGGGATTTTGTGAAAGTTGATTAAAGGAAAATTAACTTTTTCTTTGTTGAATCGGAAAACCCATGTTAAATTAAACAAAAACGTCATATCGTCTCTCCATCCTGATAAATCTATGCTTTTATCTGTACCATTAACAAACTGTGTTTTCATTTCATCATACTTCTCTAACATTACTTCTTTTTTAATGTGACGGCTGAAATTGAACAAGATTTTTGGTCCAAGTATGTTTGTTCTTCTGTATGGTATTGTAACTCTTTATGTGTAACATTGCTTTACACACTATTAAAGAAATACAAAAAAAGAGGTTTAAACATGTTCTAAACCATTTAAATCGTGTTTATAAAGCTCAAAATAGGAGTTCTATAAATGTATAAATTGTAAAATTATGAATAATTGAATATAATTGTGTATATTGTATACTTGTATAGCCAGTTATACAATATATACTACACTACATAAAGTACCTTGTATGCACAATACTGTAATATGAATTTTTGATTTGGGGATGACCTTTTTCTAAAACTTAGGGGAATTCACACTAATTAACAGATAGAACTCATGGAACTTCAAAATAAACATAGAACTTCAAATATATTCCATTTTGCAGCTGATGAGCATGAAGGATTTCAAGCACAATTAATCTCCTTGCCACTATCCCCCCCCCCCCCCCCCCCGGTGGCTTTTATAAAAATTCACAGCATTGAGTGTTAAGGATTTCAATAGGTTGGCAACACTGTCTTCTCATCTTGGGAAAGTCACATACATTATCTGGGGGATAACCAAAATCTCAAATGTTAGAGAATACAATACTTAAAAATCTATAATTTGCAAAGGTAAAATTGTTGAAAATGGAACCTTTGAACTTTGTATAATCTGCTGGCTTTCAGTTACACATATGCCTATTGTAGCTCCATTTTCTAAAGGAATAGTAAGTGGGTTCAAACTACTTTGGCAGTGGCCTGTGGCAACATCTAGATCCAACCTAACTCAGTTTTCAAAATGAGTTGATCAAAACTCAGGTGAACTTTATGAAAAAAGGCAAAGGGGGCACATTATATAACTATTCAAGTATTCATAAATCTCTTCAACACTCAAATGATTATTGCAGTGTTAATAATAATGTTCATGATTTGTTGTTGTGTGCCTTCAAGTCATTTCTGACTTATGGTGACCCTAAGACAAACCTATCACAGGGTTTTCTTGACAAGTTTCTTCAGAGGGGGTTGCCATTACTATTATTTGAGGCTGAGAGAGTGTGACTTACCTAAGGTCACTCAGTGGGTTTACATGGCTGAGCCAGGATTCACACTCTGGTCTTCAAGAGTCATAATCTGATGCTCAAAACACTACACCATAATAGGTTCATGATAGGTTAAGCAATTTTACCAAATGTACAACCATTATTCTGAGTCAGAGGTAGGCGCCCTGTTGTCCTACAGAGGTTGTTGAACTGTAGCTCCCATCAGCCCTAGCAAGCATAGTCAATTTAATGTAAGAGCTGTTGGAGGATACATTCTAAAAACATTTGGAGACTCCTATGGAGAGCACCTCCTGTTTTCTTGAGCATGGAATTATATTTGAGATGTGTTGGCTGGCTATATCACAACTAATGTAGAATGCACGTACAGGAGCTGCTAGAGAGAACAGATCAAGACTGCAACAGCCAGATCTTCATGGCAGCTGAAATTTCTTCACTGATCATAACAGAGCAAGACCTAGACAGTAGTTCCCTCCGGAACAGCCATCTGGCATTTGGTTGTCTCTACAGCTGTCTGGAACAACAACAAAAAACTCAAAAACTGGTAAAACATACTATATTACTTTTCTTTATAATCTCTGTTGGCTGCTGGTGCATTTCTGTGTCTTTTCATTATATGCAACTTGATGTACAGTTAGGGTTGCCATAAGTCAGGACCTCCAAACCAGGACAAATGTAGGACAAATGTAGGACAACATTTTCAAATGTAAGACACTTTTATAAAAATGGAGGACACAAAAATTGCTGGGTTTTTTAAATATATATATATAGGGTTAGATAGAAGGGGGGTTAAATAAGGGGGTTTGAGAAAGGGGGTCTATAGAAGGAGGGCTAGATGGGGTACCTAGAGGGGGTTAGGGTTAGATAAAGAGGAGTAAGATAGAGAGGGGTTAGAGGGGGGCTTAGAAGAGACTTAAATAAGGGAGTTAGATAGAGAGGGTTAGAGAGGGCTTAGATAGAAGGGGGTTAGATGGGCTTAAATTCTAAAGCACCAGAGTTGTTCTCTCTGCAGGGCTCTCAGACTACATAACCCAGTGGCCAGAAATAACCCAGTCTGACAGTACTTTAACTGCCCTGGCTCAATGCTATGGAATTCTGGGAAATGTAGTTCGTTGTGGCTCCAGAGCAGAGCTCTGCTTGTTCAGTGCCAGGAGCTGATTTGCCTGTGTAGTTTGGCTATCTGTGAATTTCACAAACCGCTCGGATTCCCAGTGATTGGGCAGTATATAAATAAATCCTATTATTATTGTTGTTGTTATTATTAAATAAGGAGGTTAGAGCAGTGGTTCCCAAACTGTGTCCTTTAAGAGATTTTGGACTTCAACTCCCAGAAGCCTCAGACAGGTTACTCAATAGTCTGGGATTCTGGGAGCTGAAGTCCAAAATTACTTAAAGAGCACAATTTGGGGATCACTGGGTTAGAGAAAGCGGGGAGTAGATAGAGAGGGGTTGGAGGGGGGTTTAGATGGAGAGAAGGTGGTAGATAGAAGGGGGTTAGAGAGGGCTCAGTTAAAGTGGGGTAACAGGGGGAGAGGGAGTCAGAGAGAGGGTTAGAAAGGAGAGGGGTGTGTGTTTGGGGGGCCTTGGGGAGGGAGTTTCCAATGTCCGACTGGGGCAATCCTGGGGGGAGTCTGGGGCCCAGGAGGGGCCTAGAAGGTGCCCTCTTGCCTCTCCCGGGTGCCAGCCCCTTCCTCCTCTTCTGAGCCTTGCCGAGGCTCTTCCTCCTCTTCCTCTCTGACGGCTGGGTCCCTGAGGCGCCCCGCCCCGCCCCTTTAGTGAGGCAGCTGTCCTGGTGCTTCAGAGCCCCTTCCTTGCAAGAGGAGGAGGAGGAGGAAGGCTGGGGGGCAGGGGTTCCAGGAAAGGGCCCTTTCCTTCCCCAGGCCAGGCTGCTCCAGAGGCCAGGGCCCTTTCCTCCCCTCTCCCAGCGGCCTGCCTGGACGGGCGGGGGCCACTGCTGCTGCCGACCTGCCTGGCCCTGCTCCTCCTGGTGCCTTGTTGCCCTGCTTGACTAAGCCTGCTCCTTGGGAGGGCTGGCCAATAGGGGCAAGGCAGAGCAGCAGAACCCTCCCCTGCCAGCTCCAGCCCTGGCTGTTGCGCTCATCACAATATAGGGATGCAGAAGAGCCAGGAGCCGGGCAGCCACCCAAGGGCGTGACGGGACCGGGAACGCCCCCTAGAAAGCAGGGGAGTCACGCCTCCCACCGGGTTATGGCAACCCTATGTACAGTATATGAGAGACTTGTATGAGAGACTTACTCTTGGGCTGTTATTTCTCTTGGAGTGAGAGACTGAGTAGTGTATGACCTCAGTAACAAACAGGTACGTTTCTTCTGCAGCCAGAGCCAGTAGGAACAATCAGCTTTTTATAAAGAAAGTGTTGATGTTTCTGCTGCACTTGCAACTATTAGTTAGGGAGAAGTACTTTCCTTTTTCTCGGGAAACTAAATTACGTTTTGTGTGCATTAGCATTGACAAATATGCAAGTGCCCTTTTGGAGGAAAGAGACACACTACACACATCATTCTAAAAAGAGTGTGTGTGCACTGGAGTAGACACTAGCTTTCTAGTCTGCTTGTTTCTCCAGCCTCCTTGTTTGTCCACTAGGCCTAACTATTGGCTTGTCCCATGCCTCCTAGTTCCCAGCTATAGACTTCCTTTGGATTGATGCATTACAGCCAGCCCTGGTTATTACAAAGCTACTGTTGGCCTTGTATTCATTGACTTGTTAAACCCATAGCTGTAGCATTCGAGACTGCAGGTGGAGAGTCACTTGGTTGGGTATTGTCTGCCAATGACCTGCCCATTAATAAAAGAAGTTGCATGTCAGACGTACAGTCCTATTCTCTGGCATCATTTTTTTGTATATGGAGGTTCAGTCGTGCACCTGAGCTCCTGGCTGAGTCTCAGATGGTACAGCCTACTTTTGAGTTTGCCATATCTGTAAAAACAAGTGAATTTGACAAAGGAGATGAGCAACAAGGAGCTAGACAGTGGAAGAAAAGTCAGTGAGGACAAATGTTTTCCTTTTCATCTGCTGGAGTACAGAGTAGATTCCTGGTGAGAGAAGTTTCTTTACCTTTTGAATGTTGAAATGGGAGACTGAACAGAAATGCACAGATTGCACGCCCAACTGTCCTAGTTTGGCAAGGACAGCCCTGTTTAATCCTCTGCAGTCCCACTTTCTTAGCTGCACCGTCCACCTTCATCCTAGTCTTATTTCAATTGTCTCAAACTGAGTTCAAAGTGCTGAAGTAGTTTACTTGCAGTTAACTCAGCAGGAAAAAGAGATGATGGAATGAAGTCTTGCCCTTTGTAGACTAAGTACATATAGTCTAGGATTTCCCTGTGTAAAATAGTTGTTTTGTGTGTTTTACTTCATTAACCACTTTTACCCTCTTATTGCCTGGCCTCACTCTGGCCTCATGACATTGTAATATATCTTGGCAACCCATTGCCTGGTTTTCATCTGTGGAAAAATTGGAAGGTAGGGGAGTGTTTTTAATTTTTTTATCTATTTAGTTATTCAACATTCAGTGGTAACTGTGATGAAGTTAGCAACTTGTTCCCATCAGAGAGACTGTCTTGCAGTTCACCATTAGTGCGTCTGACATTGATAGAGAATCACTTGCATGCACCATCTTTTGGAGTAGGAAGCTGGAACTGTGAATCAACAGGAGGATACAGGTCCAGAGGTCCTGGATGTAACTGTGTGAGTGTCAACTCACATTAAGCAAGGTTGATATATTTATTAAATACAAAACAGAGAAGCAGTTTTATTTCTCCGAGTTGGCTGTGATGGTAAGACAGAAGGCATAGTCCAGACCAACTTCATTAAATTTTTCATTCAAAAAAAAAAATCAATGATTCTCATCAGACCACAAGAAATTCAATGAAACAATCAGCAGAGCTGAATGAGCTACAAGTTTGACATAATAACTATGGCCAATTTGTTTGAGGCCCATTTGTCTCTTGTATACATATTAATTAAAAACAAATTGAAGTGTCAAGTAAAATAGGCTCTAACAAAAACTTGAAGCTTCTGGTGTGACAAGCCCTAAAAGTCACTTTTAACTTGGGTGGCAACAATGGCAGTAGTTACTGACAGATCTTCAGAGCAGGTCTACCATTAGGCATAGTGAGAAGCCCCTCCTCCCCCCAGACATCCATGTATCAATGTATCAAAATAAAAAGCTGCAGTAGCCCTTTTCCTAGACACTTATTCTGCTGCCTTCAGAGGAAGACTCTATCCTAGTCCCAGTATTGGAAAAAGATGCAACTGTCAGTCTATGTGTTTTTTGCAGATGGAATGGAAGGTGGCCCATCCAGTTCATTGTCTGAGGCAGCAAATATCCAAAATATCCATTGACTAAATGGACTAAATAAACAGAAACATACATACTGCATGTTTGGCATACTTCCAGTTTGGCAAGGAAGCACCAGTTAATCCTCTGTAGTCCCACTTTCTTTGAGCTAGGCTACAAGTAAGTGTATTATACAAATTGCTGTAGATTCCTTGTTAGGAAGGATCGAATTAGGGGAATTTAATTAGCTCAAATATTACAAGAGGCGCGTCCTAACAACGCACGCAGTGGGGTCGGGTCCCTATGTGTATACCAGAGGTCATCTAGTCCAACCCCAAGAGAGAAAGAGACTCAAAATGCCAATGAGTTGCAATAAAAATACAAAACATTTATTAAAGCCACACAACAAAAGGGATCACACACGCACACACACATTCAATGCTAAAGCAAGGGAAGGGAGAGATTCGGGAGTAAAGGAGGAAAAATAGAGGCACCATTGGGATAATTACCTTAAGAGTCTTCTCCAAAGGAACGGATGTGAGAGATGGTGAATGGTGAAACACGGCCGTGGGAACGGGAAAGCAAGTGGTGACCGCAGTGGCTAGGAGCTGAGTTCCAGCGGGCAAAGCTAACAAGAGGCCTGAGAAACAGTGAACTTTGGCTTAGCTCGAGTGATTTCAGCAGAGCTCAAGGATCACAAGCTTGGAGCAGGTTGCTCGACAAGCAAGGTATCAGGTTTGGAACTCAAAGCTCAACAAGCCCACTGGAAGGTTGGAAGTGGGGTCCTTTTATACCCCTGAACATAACCTCAGGCTATGGCAGTCTGGCGAACAAAGGCTTGATGACTCTATCTTTGTTTAAGCTGAAACTTACACAATGGATACACAAAGAGGAGGTCTGGCACTTTTCAGGAGGGGACAAATATCTTGATGGCAGAGCTGTTAAGTTAATCACTCACTCATTGAGAAGGAGGCTACCTCTATTGTCCTCTCTTCTTTGGGTAGCTTGCAAAATTGGTAGGGCAACTCCCAAAACTGCTTGCTGAAAGGTTTAAATTCTACCTTTTTCTGGGACTCAGCCTAACAATACTGCTGGCTACATGGTCAGCTCACTTTTAGGGTAATGGCGGCTAGCAATGGGATCAGTCAGGGGTCATAGATTTAGATCGCATAGCACCCAAAATTTATATAAAACCAAACTTGGTAACATCCTTCTCCCCCGGCCAAAAATGCAAATGTGAATTCTTGTAAATACATGCCAAGTGGATGGATGGCCACACATTCAATAATATGGACCCTCACAAATAAAAAACACAAATTATTTACCTCACAGGTAAAAACCACAAATTATTTTTCAGCAGAGTTTATGGAGTACCCTCCCCCCCCAAAAAAGCCCAAACTTTTCTGAATCACATGTGGCCAGATGACAATCTGTTCAAACAGAATGAGGAATATTTAAATCATGTAGACAAGCGTTTAGCTGCTTTAAAATGTCCTAGTTTTGCTCTCTTCCTCCCACATTTGGAATTCAGCTTTGGGGGTAGGGCTCAGCACCATAAATAGCTGCTTTGAATTTTTCCCTAAAAATTGGAAGGGATTTACCACCCTAATAACCCTGGAGCCATCAGCCACTGCTGTCCAAGGCAGTCCTTTTGCCTCCTGTTATACTTTTAATTAATACAATCAATTTTACATTTTTTTTAATAAAAAAAAACTCCAACAGAAAAATTCACTGTTAAGTGTTGCATCTATCATATAAATCTGTTTGAGTATGTCTTTATATGTCGATTCTTCTCAAAATTAATCTAAATTAAAAGGCCACTCCTGATGCTAGTCTTTGCCCCAGACAGCTTGTGGAGAAAGGCTGCAATTGGTATTTTGTACCAGCAGAGGAGGTTGCTGAGGAGCCAGTATGGGTCCCACTTCCTTCCAGGGTGCAACTGTCATGCTAAGTGAGTTTTGCCTTCACAATCCTGTCCTTCTGAGGGAGGCCATTTCCCATTTGGTCTGGCAGAAGCAGAGCAGGAACCATGGACTGAGCAAAGAAGGGATGGTTGGGTGATGCAAACAGTTGCACACAGCAGGGACGGTAAGAGTCCTGGTTGCCAGTATGGGTCAGGTCCCCAAGGGGTTTTGCTTTAGAGTATACAGAAGAAGCTGGCTGCTTTTGGAAAGTACTGAGTCATGCCATGCTGACTGGGAGATTCTGGCAGTTGTAGTCCCAAAAGTAGTATTTCTAAGCTCTGTAGTGCATTCCTCTTTCTTCATTCAGCTCTGGTTTAGCTTTAATATTGGGCAAAATGAAGTGGTCTCTTAGAGTGTCATGAAATGACAGTATATTTTTGTACAAATGTTGTCTCTGTTGTAGTTCATTCAGTCTAAAGGGATCTCAGTGTAGGCAGAGACCACACTTCTCTTGCCCACGTAGGCAAGACATAGGACAGTGAAATTTAATGCAGAAGTAAAGTACAGTAGCCCCTTGGTATCTTCTGGGGTTTGGTTCTAGGACACCTCCATAAATACCAAAATCTGTGGATGCTGAAGTCCCACTAAATACAATGCCATAGTAAAACGGTGTCCCTTATATAAAATGGCAAAATCAAGGTTGGAATTTTGGAATTTAAAAAAAAAATTCAAAATGTGGATGGTTGAATCCATGGATAAAGAATCTGTGGATATGGAGGGCTGACTGTAACTCCTTTTGGGATCCAGGGTGTTGTGCATTTTGGGATCTCTTGTTTTGTGCATTTTGGCTGGTCAATAAAAGTATCACTTTTTTGTAGATTTTGGATCCTTTTTTATTTTGCTCTGTGATCAGCATGGCCACCCCTGAATATACATATATATATATAGCCAATTTTTGGTTATTTAATTTATTGTGATTTTATTTTTACTATCAGGAAAGAAGAGAGGCGTCTTTGCTATCTTCTGTCTCAGGTATCAAAATAGGTTAGCTAATTAAAATACTGTTTTGCTTGGCTTTGGAGGAAGCACCATTTTCTATTCTGCTGCAGGCAGCAAAATGTCTTGGGTACCCTGAATCTCTTTCACTAACAGGGTGCAGGATTTCAGACTGGGATTTGGGTATGTAAGCAATTCCAAATCATAGTTCAGCCCTAGAGCCAACATATGACCTACAAATTAGATATGCATGTGTTTAAAGTATTTAAATCATTTTTCAATTCATGAACGAAATGCAGTGATGACAATATATAACAAAACTATTTCAAAAACTTAATTAAACAGAACAATGTAAGTCAAAACAGACAACCTAGTTCAGCAGTGATTTTTTAAATTCCTAGAACAGAACAGAAGCAATGCCAGCCAATACCTTACTAAAAGGAAATGGCTTAAACTGATGGTGTAAACTTAGTCTAAATTTAGCCATCTAAAACTATTGGAATAGTTCAGATGTAACACTCAGATTAATTATCTGTGGTTTATTAGACTAAGAATGAGCATTATACCTATACACATTTCCCACAGTTTGGAAACAGTCCATTCTGGACCATATTTCCTAGACCCTTAGCCAGTATGTAGTCCCAAAAGCAGTGATGTGGATTCAAGTTGATTGAATTGGACTCAGGTCACTTCAGTGACTTGACTGTACAATAAATGAGGCACTAACTCAACTGAACTCGCAACTTGTATATTTTAAAAACCAATTTGTTGGCCTAACTTAATTCAGAAACAGCAAACACATTAGGCAATGGTCCTGAGGCAGGGGCTGAGGTTTACTCAGCAGCCTGTCCCCAATGTACACTGGAAGAGCCTTCTAAAGCTTTTCAAAAGTCACACTATGAGGGCCCATACTATGGGGTGAGTCTTGCCTGCTGCTGCTCCTAGAAAAAACTTTAGAAGGCTCCTCTGATGTGCAGCAGGGACAGGCAGCTAAGTAGACCTAAACCAGGTTTAAAATAATAATAATAATAATAATAATAATAATAATAATAATAATAATAATTGTTTATTTATTAACTGCTTTTCCAACGATCAAACTCAGCAAACTCAGATCAGTTTAGATCTACTCAGCAACCCAGTCTTTTCCTGCTGCACATTGGGGGAGCCCTCTGAAGCTTTTGAAAGCCTTCCACCTCAAGGACATTGCCTAATACTTTTGCTCCTCTCCACCAAGATTTTTTTTAAACTTAACTTTGTGCATTTCTTCTTGATTTTCCAGTTATTGAAGTTCCACCCTACACACACCCACACCCCTACCAACTCTTTTTTTTTCTGTTAAAGTTGGCTCCCTGCTTGAGACTCGACTTGAGACTTGACTTGACAGTATCTTGTAAGGATCTGAGACTTGACTTGAGACTTAGAATAAAAGACTTGAATACATCAGTGGCAAAAAGTAACATTTCCAAGTCCTGTCCCCGTCGTCCTTTCTCTTGTAAGCCACAGCTGAAAGCCTCACAGTGATTCCCAAAGTGGTCCACGTGGACCCCCAGGGGTCCATGGGAGACTCGATGGGGGTCTACAGGGGTCTAATCTTCACATTTTTGATGAGTTTTGGGAATATGGTAGAAATGTAGCAGCAGGGGGTCCACCAAAACCAGTAAAATTTTGAAAGTGGTCTATGAGGGGGAAAAGGTTTGGGAACCTATGCTAGAGCAGTGATTCCCAAACTCTGGCCTTCCAGGTGTTTTGGACTTCAGTTTGCAGAATCCCATATCATTGATCAAGTTGGCTGAGACTCCTGGGAGCTGTAGTTTAAAACACCTGGAGAACCAGAGTTTGGGGATCACTGCTCTAAAGCTTTTTAAACCACATTATAGCCAAAAAAATATTGTGGCTTAAACTTGGACCACAAACCAGGATATAAAAATGACAACTTTTCCTGGCTTGCAGTTTGCATTTAAACCATACTTTTCCAGATTTAATCTGTTTGACTCTTTAATAAACCTGAGATGTCCTGTTCCAGTGGACAAAAAAACAAGAAAGCTGGGGAAGGCATTTGTGGCAATCAAATGTGTCCTCAATCAAAATTAAGGAGGATAACGTAAAGCCTTCTTGATGCTACTAAACTACAACTCCTATCATCCACAACTAGTACAGCCAGTGTTGTGGGAGTAACATTACAGCAACATCTGAAGGGCCACACATTGCTCATCCCATTACAAAGGTACAGTCTATTAGTAGTGGGTCATTATGTCTAAATCAGGCCATTAAGACATTTTATGGGAGAATTTATATTAGTTGTTGTTTTATGAAACATATTTATAGGCTTGCTTTTGAGAAATGGTATTTCTATTTTAAATGCAGAAGAGAAAAGAGATTCCTTTCTTCTAGCTCCATCCCCCTAAAATGAATGCAGCTGATGAGATTTATTCATTGTAGCCCCTATTTCTAGCCTGTCCTTTCAGTCATAATTGTGTCCTTATGAACATACAGTATCAAATATTTGGGAAATGTACATGTATGCATTCACATTTTGCTTCCCACCTACCCCACCACCCCTGTTCCCTTATTTAAAAGCAAAAATGCAATATTCCATAGCTGAAGACATTTTTTGGATTTTTTTTAACCTGTTCTCTGCAAAGGTGAAGTCTGTGACTGTACATTTTTAAAGCACATTTCATTTCATTCCTTTTTATTCAACTTCCAGTTTCTTACAAGAGGCCTCTCTGCTTCCTTTGCACAGTGCATGATTGCAGCTTTTGGGCTTCAGCCTGGAAAACAGATTGTGGTTCAGTCTTGATGAATCTTCCAAAAAAGTGCTCCCTCCCATATCAAACAGCACTTGCCACTCATGGAAAGAGGAACAGGGGTTACCAAGAAAATGAACAAAGATGAGGTGGAATTGGTTTGGTCAGTTTAGGTCAGAGCTTGGGAAATTACTTTATTTAAGCCAATTTGTTCTGTTGCTGCTGTAGTGATTGGCAAGTAATATGCTGTTGTTCCAGATTACAATCTTTAAATAATAACATGTTGCATTATTTACCAAATTGCTTGTTGCTTTGGGGATAATGAGGATCACATTAGGATTGGCATATAACTTGAAAGATTGGCCAAAATGCCTTTAAATGCTCTATAAAAGTATCTGAAGTATTATATCTCTCTATATGACACTGTTCTAACTGAATGGTCTTCAGGAGAAGCCCTTCTCTCTGTGCCACACCTTCTCAGGGTAGTCTGGTGGGGAAAGGGGGAGAAGGCCTTCTTGGTGGCTGCTCCCAGACTTTGGAACTCACTCCCTAGAAAAGCCAGGATGGCTCCCTCCATCTTCTCCTTCAAGTAGAATCAATTCTTATTCTGCCATTCTTCTAGAAATTAACTGTGATGGACTTTTAATGTTGTGCTGAGCTCCTTTGGTCATTTTATATGGTTGTTGTTTTTTTTTAAAGAAATGGAACAAATAAACATAGCTATACTAGAAATGAGCAAGTTAAAATGGACAGGAATGGGACACTTTGAATCAGACAAATACACAGTCATCCACTCAGGAAAAGAAAAAACAAGAAGAAATGGGGTAGTTTTTATAAAAAGGAAAGATGTAGCAGAAGCAGTCAAAGGATAAAATGCAAAGTCAGATTGAATATTATCAGTAAGGATTTGGGGAAAACCCATGAATATCACCATAATTCAAGTATATGCTCCAACCACAGATGCAGAAGAAGAAAAAATTGAGCAATTCTCTGATGCAGTTCAAGAAGAAATTGATAACAACACAAATCTCAACCTAATCATTGGTGACTAGAACGCTAAAGTTGGCAGCAGTAGGAAGATATAGACTCAGTACAAGAAATAAAGAAGGAGAACATCTGATAGAATTATGTGAGGCTAATATCCTACTCATTGCAAACATCTGCTTCATACAAACAGAAAGGAGGCTATACACATGGAAATCTCCAGATGGCCAACACAAAATTAGATTGACTACGGCCTGTTACAGACTGCCAAAATAAAGCTGCTTCGGGCCTCTTTGGAGGTATGCTGTTTAAATGATGCATTCACCCTAAGAATCCAGAAGCTGCACCAAAGCTGCACTCCAGTGCTTAGAAATGGAGTGTGGCTTTGGCGCGACCTCCGGACTCTTAGGACCCATGCATCATTTAAATAGCATACCTCCAAAGAGACCCGAAGCAGCTTTATTTTGGCAGTCTGTAACAGGCCTACATAATCAGAAGCAGAAGATGGAGAAACTCTATTCTTGTTGCAAAAACCAGACCAGGAGCTGATGACAGCACAGACCATGAACTACTTATAACAAAAATTAGAGTAAGATTGAAGAAGAAAACAAAAACAGTCATCATACCATAATATGATCTGAACAATATCCCAGAAGAATTCATACAGAACGTAAGAAATAGATTTGCACTATTAAATATAATCGCCTGAAAAACTGAAGAACTATGGGCGGAAGCAAATGACATTATCAAAGAAGAATACAAGAACACACTAACAGTGGCATAAAAAAGAGAGAGGAAACAATGGATAACAAATGAAACACTACGTACAGTACAAGAAAGGAAGGAGGAAAAAGTAAAGGGAAATATGAACAAAATCAGATCTGTAAATACAACTGTGCAACATCTAGTGTGCAAAGATAAAGAAAACTATTATAATGATCAATGCAGAGAAACAAAAAACAACAACAAAAAAGGAAGAATGAGAGACCTATTTTAAAAAAAACTGGGAATTCAAAGGGAAGTTCAAACCAAAGGCTGGGATGCTCTACGACAAGGAAGAGAACATAATACAGGAGCAGAAAGAAATAAAAAGACAGTGGTGACAATACACAGAAGAGTTATACAAAAGAGACAAGCAAAAGAATGAAACATGGAATGAAGAGCGATAGGAAGATGAACCCCAAATCCTAAACAGTTAAGTGGAAGATGCAATAAGAGAAATTGAAGTTGGGGGGGGGGGGAATCACCAAGAACAGATGATATCCTAATGGAACTGCTACAGTGCATACAGACAGAAGCATCTCTAGTGTTAACTACAATATGCCAACAAGTATGGAAAACAAAGAGATAGCCAACTCTGGAAATGATCAATATACATTCTAATACACTAGAAAGGTGATACAAGAGAATGCAACAATTATGGGACTATAGCATTAATTTCACCTGCTAGCAAAATTATGCTCAAAATTCTGCAACACAGAATCCAGCCATACATTAAGAGGGAAATTCCAGAGGTATGAATGGATTCCAGGAAAGGAAGAGGAACCAGGGTCCACATTGTAAGTATACAATGGCTAATGGAGTGCACCAGAGAACTCCAGAAAACAATCAGCATGTGTTTTATTGACTACAGCCAAGATTTCAACTGTTTTGATCATGAAAAGCTATGGAACACATTGAAAGACATGGGAATCCCACTACATTTGATAGTACTAATGAGAAACCTGTACCAAGAACAAGAGGCCACTGTCAGAACTGAATTCAGTGAAACAGAGTGGTTCTCAATGGGCAAAGGGGTCAGGCAAGGTTGCGTTCTATCACTCCATGTGTTCAGTTTATATGATGAAAACATAACAAGAAAAGCAGAGATAGAATCAGAAGTAGGAGAAGTGAAGATAGGAGGAAGAAATATCAACAACCTAAATTACACAGATGATACCACAATAATGGAGGAAAACATCACAGAGTTGGAAAGTTTACAAGGAAGGTTAAAGAGGAAAGTGCAAAGGAAGATTAGTGCTGAACATAAAGAAAACAAAACCACAGAAGAGATACATAAATTCAATCTAGACAATGAGGAAATCAAAATAGTTAAAGAATTCTCATACCTAGGAATGGTGACCACAGTCAGGAAATAAGAAGAAGATTGGGAATGGAAAGGGCAGCTATGAAAGAACTAGAAAAACTACTGAAGAGTAATGATATGATAAATAATAACAATAACAATAGTAATAATAATATTAAAATTTATTTATATCCTGCCCCTCTGTGCAACGCAACCAGAGCGGCTTACAACATTAAAATATACAATCCCATGACTTCCGAACCCTTCCACCCTTAAAATACAATTAATTAAGCAAATTACAATTAAAACATTTTTAAAATAATTACATCAAATAAACAATAAACCAACAAATAAACAATATACAATAGCTGTAGCAAAATTGGGGTCAACAAATTCAGTTTTCTTTTTAGTGGCTGGGTATCTAATCAGGAAAGGCCTGCTGGAAGAGATCCATCTTAACAGCTTTTTTAAAGCTGTTGAAAGTGGTAATATGACAGATCTCATCCAGCTGGCCATTCCATAATCTGAAAGCGGTAGCTGAAAAGGTCCTCTGGATGGTTGCAAACAGCCTGGTTTTTAAGGTTACAACAAATTTCTCCCAGATGACCTGAGTGCGCAGGGAGGATTGTACAGAAGGAGGCGGTCCTGAAGATAGGTTTGGAACTGAGCACAAAAGCTAGAATTGTCCAAGCCATCATATTCCATATCACTATGTGTGGATGTGAGAGCTGGACAGTAAAGGAAGCAGAGAGAAGCTTCATTTGAGATGTGTTGCTGGAGAAGAGTGTTTAGGATACCATGGACAGCCAAAACAATAAACAAATGGGTCCTTAAACAGATCATGGATCACTGGAAAAGACAATAAAGTTAGGAAAGGTAGATGGCAGAATAAAGAAAGTAAGACCATGTGCCAGATGGATTGATTCAGTCAAGGGGGATATGGGCATGCGATTGCAGGAACTAAGCAGACAAGTGGAAGTTAGGGGTTCTTGGAGGTGTCTCGTTCACGGGGTCACCATAACTCAAGGTCGACTCAGAGGCAGATAACAACAATGAATGTTAATTATTTTAACTTCATGGATTGCTTAACAGCTTTCAAATAACGTTTATATTCACACTTTTTAAAGTTGATAGCTTTGGATAGTTTTTAATCTGTACTGTGTTTATTAAGTGGTAAACTGCTTTGAGTCTCATTGGGGGGGAGGCAGGATACAAAAGAAAATAACAACTTTCAACAGTAACTTCAAAAATTATTGTGCCAATTTTATGAATTGTTATAATCTTCTTGTGTTGTTCGTTTTTGTACATGGTGTCATTTTCAATTATATATATATTAAAAAATGAGTGTTCATCCAAGTCACAACATAACTTTTGAAAGTTACTTCATTTCTTCAAAGCTCTGCTTTGGGTAGGGTATGGCCCTTGCCTAATCTTAATTGAAGCAACTTCTAACCACCTCCCTTTGTAACATGCATGAAGCCAAGAGTAATCTGCAGTCCTACAACCTATGCTGTACCCTAAGCCCTCCCTAATGGATACTTTTTTCCCTCCTCACAACAAATAGCACATCTCTATTGAGAACAAAATAACATAGTGTAGTAGTTTGGGCTTTGGACTATGACTCTGGAGATCAGGATTAAGTTCCCCACTGGGCCTTGGAAACCCACTGGGTGACCTTGGATGAGTCACACACTCCCAGCCCCAGAAAGCCCTGTAACAACTTGAAGGCACACTACACCACAACACAATCTTTTTACTTCCACATCAAGCAGTGAGATATTTGGAGGGTTCCAACAGTGGCAGTGGGGTGGGGTGGAGTGCAGATGCTATTAGCTTTTAACCCATGCATTAAAGGATGTATCCAACGTTTTAAACCTATTTGAGGGATAGTGTTCAGCATCTGGTATAGTTTCCTCAAAGGCTGGACTGAAACCCAAAGTGGATTCACTGGTACACTGACATGGAAGCCACTAACCACTGGGTTCCAGTTGGATTCACTTTCTTTTGGTAAGACGTTAGTAGAGGATTTGGAGCATATCTTTTTACAGGTATATAAGTTCATCTTATGTGTTGGGTGTAAGAACTGCGCAGCTGCGCACTGACCCAGAGGACGCCGACGACGGAATCCATCTCAGCTCACCAGCGCAACTGTGCATTGTCACAGGAGGGCCAGGGGTGGGATCCTATTAGCTGTGTCTGCAGCAGAGGAATGACTTGTGTGGTAGCCATCCTCTGCTGTGGTATTGTTGCACTGTTGTGGGGAGATTATATGGACATGGGGTGTGCACAGCTTGATGAGGTGATGGGTGGTGATACTGGGTTAAGTGGGGCTCCTATTGGAGTAGTGTGGGGCAGGGGGAGATATAGCGGTAGGAGAGTGGAATCATACCGGAAGGGAAGGCGAGATCGATGCGTAATATCTATCTCTCCTTCCATCCACTCTCCTAACCAAAGAGATCTGAGGGTCAGTCCAACTGTACCACAAACCCTGTCTCTGCTCCTGTGCAATGCCAGGTCCGTTAGGAACAAGACCCACATTATATACGACCTGTTAGATGATAAGAGCTGTGACCTGGCTTGCATTACTGAGACCTGGCTTGGGCCTGAGAGTGAAGCTGTGTGGGCACAGGCCCTTCCTGCTGAGTACTCAGTTAAGGACCAGACCAGGTTAGGTGGGCGGGGGGGGGGGTTGCCTTGATCCATAAGAACACCCTTTCCTTGACCAGGAACCATGTGTGACAATTGGACTTTATCGAATGTATTTACCTGGCCCTGAAGGCCAGGGACAGTTTAGAGATTCTGTTGGTCTACCGGCCACCCCGTGCACTAACAGACTCCCTGGCTGAGCTGACGCAGCTGGTCTCGGAGCTGGTGCTGGAGTCCCCTAGGCTTCTTGTCCTGGGGGACCTCAACATCCCCTTCGAGGCTGGCTATGGTCCAACTGGTGCGGCTCGGGAGTTCATGGCCACCATGACTGCCATGGGCCTGTCCCAACTGGTCTCAGGGCCTACGCATTCCGCCGGTAATACGCTCGATGTCGTCTTTTGTACAGACATGGAGTCTCTGTGGGCAGAGGTTACCAATATCTCTGCCCTGTCATGGACGGATCATTTCTTGGTCGAGGCTAGTATCAAGGCTTCCACCCAGATCTCTCCCGGGGGTGGTGGACCTATTAGGATGGTCCACCCTCGAAGGCTGATGGAACCCACAAGGTTCCAAGAAGCCCTAGAGGGGTATATGGTTGGCACTGACTGCGATTCTGTTGATGCCCTGACTAACACCTGGGATATAGACCTCTTCAGGGCTATACACAGCATCGCTCCCAAGCGTCCTTTCCGGCCTGCTTCCAATAAAAAGCCCTGGTATACGGAAGATCTCAGGGAAAGGAAGCGGGCTGTGCAATGACTAGAGCACAACTGGTGAAGACATCATCACTTAGCCGACAAGACATTCCTGGACTCTCTTTTGAAGGCCTACGGAGTGGCAATAAGTGCAGCAAAGAATTCGTTCTATGCTGTACATATTGCGTCCGCGGAGTCGCATCCGGCAGAGCTGTTCAGGGTAGTGAGGGAGCTTACACAACTGCCTCCCCCCCTGAACCCTATTATGGAACCATCTAAAGCCTGTTGCGACGAGTTTAACAACTTCTTCGCGGATAAAATCTCTCGGATAAGGGCTGATGACTCGATGCCAGTATTAACTCAGAATCTAGAGTAGAGGTGTCCAGAGCTTCCGTGGACTCGGTTATACTGGTTCATTTTGAGTCTGTTAGTACCGAGGATGTGGACAAGATCCTTTGTAGCGTTAGGAAGACGACGTGCTCTCTTGATCCCTGCCCTTCATGGCTGGCAGCTCAAGCGGGAACAGCTGTGACAGAGATGTTACGTCAGATCATTAATTCATCTTTCAGGGAAGGGCGGTTTCCCTCGAGTTTAAAAGCGGCCGTTGTAAAACCTTTATTTAAAAAGCCCTCCCTAGACCCCCTAATTCGGAACAATTATCAGCCTGTCTCACTGCTGCCATTTTTAGAGAAGGTGATCGAGAGGGCGGTTGCCTTCCAGCTTCAAGGGATCTTGGATGAAACGGATTTTCTAGACCCATTTCAAACCGGCTTCCAGGCGGGCTGTGGAGTTGAGACTGCCATGGTCGCCCTGGTCGATGATCTCCGTCTGGGCATGGACAGGGGTAGCGTGTCCCTGTTGGTGCTTTTGGACATCTCGACGGCCTTCGATACCATTGACCATGGTATCCTTCTGGAACGCCTGGGGGAGTTAGGGATCGAGAGCACTGCGCTCCAGTGGTTCCGTTCCTACCTCTCGGGTAGATTCCAGATGGTGCAGCTGGGGGACTGTTGCTCTGATAAGAGGGCCCTTACATCCGGTGTCCCTCAGGGAGCGATTTTGACCCCCATGCTATTTAACATTTACATGAAGCTGCTGGGAGAGATCATCCAGAGACACGGGGCGCGGTGTTATCAGTACACTGATGACACCCAAATATGTTTCTCTGTGTTTCCGACTGATGCAGTGACCAGAGATGGCATCTCTCCTCTAAATGCCTGTCTGGAGTTGGTAATGGGCTGGATGAGGGAAAACAGACTCAGTTTGAATCCAAAGAAAACGGAAGTGCTCATGAAAGGTTCCCTGGGCCCGGGAATGGATATTTGTCCACCTGTCCTGAATGGGGTCACGCTTCCCCTGAAGGACTCAGTTCGCAGTCTGGGGGTGCTTCTGGATTTGTCGCTCCACCTTACATCTCAGGTGAGTGCGACGGTCAGGAGTACCTGTTATCAGCTTTGGCTGATACGCCAGCTGTGACCCTACCTGGGCCGGGGGGACCTTGAAACGGTGGTACATGCTCTGGTAACCTCTCGATTGGATTTCTGTAAAGCGCTCTACATGGGGCAACCCTTGTACCAAACTCGGAAGCTACAATTGGTTCAGAATATGGCAGCAAGGCTGGTCACTGGATGTTCCAGGACTAGCCATATAACACCTATATTGCAAGATCTACATTGGCTGCCTATTCGCTTTCGGGCGCAATACAAGGTGTTGGTTATGACCTATAAAGCCCTAAATGGCTTGGGCCCAGGGTACTTGGAGGACCGCCTCTCCCCATACAGTCCGCCCTGCACTCTCAGATCGGGCGGAAAACATCTATTAAGAGTTCCTAAGGCAAGGTTTGTGTCTTCTTCACAAAGGGCATTTTCCATCGTGGCCCCCCAGACCTGGAACTCTTTGCCCGACGAGCTCCGCGCAGCAACCTCCCTAGATCTCTTTAGGAAAAATCTGAAGACCTTTCTTTTCCATCAAGCCTTTCCCCATGTGCCTTGATGTTATCTTTTCTCTCCCTTGTGCATATTGTTTGATCCAGCTAATTTGTTGTATGGTTTTAATTGGTTTTTAGATTGTGAATGATTGTATTAAATGTTTTAGGATACTTTGTATTGTTTTTAAATCGGTATGGTGGGTTTTTGTATTATTGGGTTATGGGTTGATGTATTGTAGTGTCTTTTGATGGTGATTTTTGTAAACCGCTGTGATCTGCAAGGAATAGCGGTATAGAAATAAAATTTCATTCATTCATTCATTCATCTTAGTTGAGGGTTCTCCGTTAAATCTCACCTGAAGTTCTCAAATCTTTCATAGGTTGAGCTTACCTTTTTGGTCTTCAGTCTACTTGTGTCAGTCCCCAAAACAAAAGTTTGCTGCTTTTACACAGTTCTCTACATTAACATGTTCACACAACCAGATGTAGGGGTGGAGAGGGAGTCCATTCAGTTCACTGCTGGCTATTGGCAAGAGCAGCCAACAAGCCCACCAGTCAACAGTTCCCCTAAGAATATATGGCTCTGCTAGTCCAGGGACGTAGCTAGGATTTTAGGAAGGGGGGGGGGGGCCGACAATAAGTTCCCCCCATATAAATGGGCTTGGGGGGGGCGGGGCCGGAGCCCACCCCCTTTATTTTTTTAAAGGGAGGGGGGGGCCGGACCCCCAGATCCCCCCCCCCCCGGCTACATCCCTGGTTAGTCTCAACCTGCTTAGCTTGATTCCTATAATCTTGCCAGCTCAACACATTTTGCTGCCTAAAGCAAAGGACAAGATGGTGCCTTACTGTACTTCTGATTCAATATACAGAAACAGCAGGCATGTAACTGTATCTGAATCTCATTTCAACACTGGTATCTTCCACTATACCAAAAGATAAGCAGGGTAGTTGAAGGCTGACAAAGGAGGTTATCATTTACTTCTTTGTTGTTGTCATGTGCCTTTCAAGATGTTTCCTTATGGAGACCCTAAGGTGAACCTATCATGGGGGGTTTCTTGGCAAGTTTCTTCAGAGGGGGTTTGTCATTGCCATCCTCTGAGGTTGAGAGAGTGTGACTTGCCCAAAGTCACCCACTGAGCTAGGATTTGAGCTGGGATTCAAACCCTGGTTTCCAGAATTATACTCCAGGCTCAGATCATTACACCATACTGACTTTCCATTACTTACTAGAAGGAAGGGAGGAAGGCTTATGCCTGTTAATGTCCTTTTATGTATAAGCCACTTTGAGTTATTTGACAAGGACACGAGAGACTGCCTTCTTGGTGAATGCTCATAGTAAGTGGAATTCCCTCCCAGAGGAGCCTTGATTGCCCCTACCCACCCACCCCTGCTCTCTCTGCACCAGCAGGCAAATACTTTTTTATTTAGATAGGTCTTTGGCTATTAATTGATTGTGGCAGGAGCATCTTTTAATGGAGTATATTGTACTTTTGTCGTCTTTATATGTTTTAAAGGTGTTTTAAACTCTTTTAAATGAGTGTTGTAATAAGAAAGTTTCTATAATTAAAAAACCTTCTTTATTACTAGTTTTTTTGACTATATTTTGTTTTAATCTATGTTGTAAGCCATCTTGCATTCTACGCTGGGTATAATTAAACAAATAAGTTTTAAAATCCCAGTTTGGGGAGATTGATAGGATAGTTCTTTGACCCTCAGTCTACATGTCTCATTCTCAAAATCAGCTGCTGCTTTTACACAGACCTCCACATCAATGTGTTCACAACAACCAAGGGCGGGGAGATGGAACCCACTCAGTTCAACACAACTCTATCCATTTTACAACCTTCAGCTTCAATCTGCCTCACTCTAAAGGTACAGCTGGCTCTGGTTCCCACTAATTTGTTACAATCAGAGACACTGAGATGGATAAGATCCCAGTGAGATCGCTTATTATCATCCAGACCTCAGTCCTATAAGAGTACAATGTACAATCAGGACCAGCCACACCATTAGGCAGAATGAGACAACTGCCTCAGCAGGAGGTTTTGTGGACATCAATGTCATTCATTAATTTTGGTATTACTGCATTTTTATTTTCTTACTGGGAAGGATGGGAAGATGTGTTTATAAGATTTTCTTTCTCATCTGCCAAAATAACTTGACTTGCTTTAGGGACTTTGTGCTTTGACTTGAGCCAGTGGTGAAAAGGGATGCCATTCCTTGCTCTTCCTCAGGAAGGAAAGTGCTTTAGCTGAATATCAATCACATCTCATCAGGTTTTCCTTCAAACCCCAAGATATAAGGTACACAAAAGTAAGAAGTTAGCTCTGTAGTGTATAGTTGAGAGTGCTTGTAGAAGCAGCTTAGGGTGCAGTAGCAGATGCTACCATTTCAAACAAGAGCTTCCTTTTCTCTTCCTAGTATTCATTCAGAGTAACCTGAGGCATCAATACCCATGAATAATGTAGACATCCTAGGTCTATGCCAATAAAATCTATATATGTCATTCCACACCGAGGCACATTGTATGTAAGAACCCAGATCCTTGTGTAGCGCACGTTAATGTATCTTAATAGCCTGAGATCTGCTTAGAATATATAATATAATCAATACCTATTTAACTGAGCTTTGCAGCAAAGGGTATCTGTTTGAGGGACGAATTGAACTGGTGTGATGATAACTGCAATCTTAGGCAGATGGTGCTACAATTTTGTGGGGATTATGTTGATGAAAAGCCTTTGTCCAGACAAAGAAAGAAAAGCTGAAGTAGAAAGAGAAGAAATGAATATATAAACACAAACAGCCACTTCGTTGTTACTGGGTACATTTCCTTCAGTTAGTGTAAAAATGGAATGAAACACATTATTGTTCATCATTCCACATAATTTACTTCCAGCACTTTCATCCACCATAACCAAATATGTACATGCATCCATTAAAAACCAGCCTAAGAAAAACCAATAGGGATTTTTTAAACGCAATTACCAGGAAAAGAAGAGGATGTTTTTCACCTTGAAAACCAATGTCTTTTATTTGTTGCACCTGTCTTTTTGATGTTATAGGAACATGTGATACTGAAAACATAGCCTCATTAGGAAAAGAGACATTAGGTAGAGAAAGAAAAACAAAGCACTAAGCTTAATAGGATTTTGAAAAGCAGATCTGGAGCAAAGTTAGGGACTGTTACTTTTTTGGATCATTTCTATTGCTATTCACACACACAACCTGCTCATTTGTAGGTACAAATGTTTGTGTTTCATTCATCTGATGAAGTAGACTTAAGTCTATGAAAGGTTATGCTACTAACTTCTTTCTCTGTCTCAAAGGTGCTACAGGATCTGTTTGCATACTGATTCAGACTGACACAGCTATGTGTCTTTAGATTCTCTCAGCAAAGAAAATGGTCTTTTATAGATAACTGCAAGCACCAGCTTCTGTGCCAGAAGCTGAAGTTACATTCCATCTTACGTTAGCACTGGCTGCCTCTACCACACTTAGGAAACGTGGGGCTTGCAATGTGGTACACATACAAGCCTGCTCTCCAACATCTTGCCACCACTCCTTATCAATGGGGTGCTGACATCTGAGGCAGCTGTTTAACTCTACCTAAAGTGGGGGCGGTTCTGCCCTCATACAGCAGAAGAAAGGATGTTATTACTTCTAGCCACAAAGTCCCCCAGTTCACAGCACATGGGTGCTTTAGTCATTCCTGTACACTTATCAGTAGATGGCTGTGACTTAGTTTATTTCGTTTTTTAAAATATATACCCTGCCTTTCTCGCACCAAGCTACCAAAAGTGACTTACAATAATTTAAAGGAGAGGTTGGCTAAAGTCTTACATTACGTTAAAGTGTTATTTTAAATTATATTAAGTTTTAAAATAATTAAACAATAGAATCATAGAATCATAGAGTTGGAAGAGGCCACAAGGGCCATCCAGTCCAATGCCCTGCCATGCAGGAAATCACAATCAAAGCACCCCTGACAGATGTCCATCCAGCGTCTTTTTTGAAGACCTCCAGAGAAGGAGATACCACTCTCCTAGGGAGTGTGTTCCACTGTCAAACAGTTCTCACTGTCAGGAAGTTCCTCCTAATGTTGAGGTGGAATTGCTTTTCCTGTAGCTTAAATCCATTGCTCTGGGTCCTATTCTCTGGGGCACCAGAAAACAGGCTTGCTTCATTCTCAATATGACACCCGTTCAAATACTTAGACAGGGCTGTCACATCACCTCTTAACCATCTCTTCTCCAGGCTAAACATATTCAGCTCCCTCTCCTCATAGAGCATGGTTTCCAGATCCTTCACCATTTTGGTTACCCTTCCTTTGGACATGCTCCAGCTTGTCAACATCCATTTTGAATTATGGTGCCCAGAACTGGACACAGTATTCTAAGTGAGGCCTGACCAAGACACAATAGAGTGGCATTATTACTTCCCTTGATCTAGACACTTTACCTCTATTGATGCAGCCTAGAATCGCATTGGCCTTTTTAGCTGGTGCATCACATTGTTGACTCATGTTCAACTTGTGGTCTACTAGGACTCCTAGATCCCTTTCACACATAGTGTAGTTCAGCCAGGTATCCCCCATCCTATATCTATGAATTCTTTTTTTTTTCCCCATAAGTGCAGTACCTTAAATTTCTCTGTGCTGAAATTTATTTTGTTAGCTTTGGCCCAGTTTTCTAATCTAATAAGGTCATTTTGAATTTTGATGCTCTCCTGTGGCTTTCTGCCACTTCTTTTGGAACTGGCAAATCAATGGATCGAGACCGTGGTATGTGGTTGCTGCAGCCCCAATCCGGCACTCGGGGCAGCGGCAAGCCGCTCCTTTGGGGCCGTCTGTTTATCCCCAAATATACTGTTTCATTAGATACTCAAAAACCAGTGACTGGTTCATCCTAATGGCTCTGGGAGGATGTGTATCTGTCACCTTTTTCCCTTATCTAAATTTTCTCCCACTAAAGCTACTGGCCTAAATCCACTTATTAATAACAGCTAGAAAAGATCCATTAAATTAGGGGTGGGCAAAATGTGGGCTATAGCTGCACATCTTTTTTGTTGCTGCTGCTGCTGCTGCTGCTGCTGCCTTGGCACTGCAGTGGGGGTGAAATTAAAAGTGCAAACTGCAAATTATAATGTTCATTAATAATACAGTTGACTAGCATAGTCAGTGACCTTAATTTAAAGACAAGGCCTTCTATTTTCAGGAAAATGACTTGAACAACAACTTGATCAATTATTTCCATTCAAATTAAACCTTTTATTATATATATTTTAGCTTTTTAAAAATCCTTAAGGAAATACAAAACAAGTACCCCCACCCCAGGAAACTTGGCCAGTCTGAAAAATAGTCCCATTCTCCATGGCAGCTGACTGCTCTTGGAATCTGATAAGTCAATTCTTATGTAGGTCCCATGGATTCAATGGGTTGCTGTAGTGTACTCTATTTCAGGATAACATCCCGTACAGTAGTGTACTATACATACTTGAGGATTAGCCTGGAAAACAGAAGGTTAAGAGGTGGCATGGTTACTATGTTTAAGTATTTGAAACAATGTCATATTGAAGATGGAGCAAGCTTGTTTTCTGCTGTTCCAGAGACTAGGACACAGAGCAATGGATTCAAACTACAGGAAATGAGATTCCACCTAAACATTAGGAAGAACTTCCTGACAGTAAGAGCTGTCTGACTGTGGAAAAATACACCCTCAGAGTGTGGTGGGGTGGGGTCTCCTTCTTTGGAGGTTTTTAAGCAGAGGCTGGGTGGCCATCTGTCAGGAGTGCTTTGATTGTGTATTCCTGCATGGCAGAGGGTTGGACTGGATGATTCTATGAATGCTTGGTAAAATGGAAGGCAGGGATGAGCTAAGTGTGGGTCATGGGCCACATGGAGCCCACAGGACTGTTTTTATCAACACCTGGGCCACACTGGTATAAAAAAAAATTGTGCTCCATAATGCCCAAAATTGCTCTCCAGGAGGTATAGAGGGCGTTTCCACATGTTTTGAGCCCCCTGAACCCACCCTGGAGCCAAAACAAAATTTTACATAATTTTTCAGAACTTTTTTTTTGTCACAAGGCATCCCTTGTAAGGCCCAAAAAAACACCCATAGAGTGTGTTTGAGACAAAAATATATTGTTCTTTTGTGGGAGCAGGAGTGACCAGCCAAGGTCTCAGGGAGGGCTAATATGGCCCCCGAGTCTTCCACAGTTGCCTACCCGTCCAAAGATGGATTAATTCAATGAAGGAAGCCCCAGCCCTGCATCTGCAAGACCTGATTAGGAGAGTTGATAACCAGGGTGCTTTGAGTTCTTTTATTCATTGGGTTGCCATAAGCTGAAGCTGACTTGGTGGCAAACAACAATAAAAGCAATTTCACATGGGAGTAACAAGTGAATTTAGGCCATAGTTTGCTTTATGGGTAGCAAAATACATATATTATTGTTATCCTGAGAGGAAAGGTCTTGCAGAAGACAAATACAAGTCTGACATTTCCAAGATGTATGATATTTTTGGTTTGGTTGTTAGTACTACTTTCTTTTGAATGTTAAATGCTTTATACTTTTTGATAAGCTCATTTTGTCATGGCCTTTGGCTAGTACAGTAAACGTAACTTGACTAACTTTCTTGTGCAGTGGTTGATAGAAATTCTCATTGAATCATAGGAGTTTATCACATGGGGAAAATGGGGGGTTTAAACAGCGTGTGAAAATCATGCAACCACAACTAACATTTTCACATGACATCACAATTAACATGTCATTATCCCAGGAATTAACAGGCAATAAACAGCAACAAATAATTCATGGGGAAATCCTGTGAATGATTTGTTGATGTTTATTCCCTGTTTAGTCCCGAGATAATGGCTTTTTAATTGCAATGTGTGTGAAAATGTTAATTGCGATTGCACAATTTTCATGTGATTTTTGCTGTTTAAACCCCTGATTTTCCCTGTGTGATAAACTCCATAGAGTTGGAAGAGACCACAAGGGCCATCCAGTTCAATCCCTTGCCCTACAGAAAGACACAATCAATTTACTTCTGACAGGTGGCCATCCAGCCTTTGCTTGAAAACCTCCAAAGGAGGAGACTCTATCATACTCTGAGGAGAGTGTTCCACTGTCCAACAGCAATTATCTTTTAAAAGGTCATCCTAAAGTTTGGGTGGAATATCTTTTCCTGTGGTTTGAATCTGGTGCTCCATGTCCTTGACTCTCAAGCAGCAGAAAATAAGCTTGCTCCTTTCCTTAAACTCTTCAAATATTTCAACATGGCTATCATGTCACTCCTTAACCTCCTCTTCTCCAGGTTAAACACACCAGCTTCCTAAACTGCTCTTTGTAGGGCATGGTTTCCAGACCTTTTACCATTTTGGTCTCCTTCCTCTGAGCACATTCTAGCTTGTCCACATCCTTCTTGAATTGTGGCACCTAGAACTGGACACAGTATTCAAGGTGTGTGCTACACATATGTCAAGTGACCCAGATGAAAAATTTGTCCACTGTTAAGTCTGTGTAAAGATATGTTTGAAATATAAGCTTAATACCTGAGGAGTGGGAAAAGGTGAGAAATGCTCTTCTGTAAGGAGTGCACCAAAAATTAAGTACTGTATAGCCCTAGATGTACAATTTGCCTTGAAAATGAAGCAAAAAAGGACATATGCTCTTCCTTCAAGTTAGAATCAGGCTCCCAGAAGCCTCCTACTCAGGGAAGAATAGGTAGTCACCTGCTCCAGAATTCAAGGGCAATTTTCAGTTTTATACACACCCACAATCATACTGTCATAGTTCCTTGTCTCACACATACAGACACTTGTTCTTTTAACAAAAATAGGTCAATAAAGATATATTTAACCCACAGATGACATTAAATAACTCAAAAGACAGTAGATTAGGGGTGTGTAACTTCTGAGGATGGAGAGGGAAATGGACCTGCACCTACCTAGGACTACATTAGCTGCTATCACACCATCAAATTTGTCACTTCACTGTTGAACTTTGGTAGCATGGCAATAGCTGCAAAAGCCCCAAATTTCCTTAAAAAAACAACAACTTGGTTTTAAAAAGAATTGTACTTCTGATTATGACATGTCTCACACAGGGGGATGGACTGGATGGCGCTTGTTGTTTCCTACAACTCTGATTCTCTGCTTCTATGAAAATCAGTTGCCACAAGACTTTGTTCTGTGTACTGAAAAGGTGCATTTAAAGGCAATGTTTAATTGTGTAAATAGCAGTATAGGTCACTGTTGGTTCCAGAGATTTTGTTACCTGAAGCAAAAGACAGGGTGGAACCTACCTAGCACTGGTTTTCAATAGTCTACCAAAAGACCCACAGTCTTCTATTCCATGTTCAAATGCTGACTGACTTTCCATTTGAAACTTTAAGACTTGTAATGAGCCCAGTAAAGAGTGTCTGGGGGAGACTGCATTCTGGCTTGTGAATATCTGTTCTCCAAGAGACTGGAATGGCCAGGGTGCATCAGAAGAGGAACCAAAGTCCTGATATTTCTGCCCTTCTCCTCAAGCATTTGCTACCTAGGCATTCTATTTGGGAATTCTGTGCATCAAAGTGCCCCCAAAATAATTTTGTTATGACCTGGATCTTCAACTGTTAAGAAGAACTTGGTAGCCAGCAGTTTTCCACATGCTGTAACATCATGAAATGTATTGTAAAATCCTCCAGGAGGGCCCAAGGCCATATGGGGAGTCATCATAGTCTTGAACATCACAGTACCATAAAACAACATGACAGACAGATGAGTGTGTGCATGACTCGACATGTGTTTCCTGCGTCGGTGGACATCAACGGCTGTTGTCACTCCCAACCCACTATCTTGCTGCCTTTAAAAAGAAATCATGGTTTTGCTCACTCACATACACAAAATGTGTTACAGGCGTGCCTTATACATCAGGAACAGACCAAATGTACAGCCCACACACTTTTGAGATGTACCCAGATGTTAGATACCAAGGAAATTGTATTGACTGTGCAGTGGTGATGATGAAGAAATGGCCTTGGCCATACTGATTTTAAAAAAACAACAACTAGAAGGCTGGGCATCCATGCATTTTATGAAACTGCACAGATGAATCAGTAATTAAATTAAAAATGATTAGCCAACTGCTTTAATTGATATGTAGAAAACCATATGTGCTTATCAACTTACAAATGCTAACTCACAATTATGACCATCTGCACTAAAAAGGGAAACAAACGCCAATGTATTTCCTTTTTCTGAAATGTAGAGGTATTTCAAAAGAGATAGTTACTTTAAAAAAAAACAATAGGCAGCAATGTGTCATGTCCTTCACCACAGGCATATGATTTTCCTCCACAGATCTTCCTGAAACAGGCCATGATGGTTGTAGCTCATAGACGCTATAGTCCAACACACCTTGAAGACACCAGCCAATAGAAGGCCAATTCAGACATTGTCCACATGAGTGTCAGGCAGTATTTCAAAACAGAGTGTAGGGGAGGTATTCTTGATTCAGCTGCCTTTTCTTAGTCAGAGTCAACTGGAAGACAAAAAAAAATAACAACAAGCCTTACAAAAAACAACAACAACACACTACTGGTGAAGAGGAAACCTGTGAAAACTTATCTGTTGACAGTGGGTCAACACAGTGACCTGCAGTTTTGGACACTTCTCATGAGCAAAGCTGTGAGGATTTTCCTGATCGCAGCAGTACTATGCCTGAATTTTACCTACCGCGGTTCTTTGTCTACCCAGGTTCTAGCGTGTCTCTGTATTTTCTGCTATTTCTTTAATCCTGCCCAGGCTTGTGTCTGGTTCTGCCACCTAATTTGGCCACTGGTAGCTATTTGTCCTGATTCCAGTTTCCTGGATACAGGGACATGCCAGGAAGGAAAGAAACAGTTGAAATAAATGGACACAAATACGTTGCCAGTGTCTGGCACATTCATGGGATTACTACTCCCCCATATCAGATAACTTGAAAGGGTTTACTTTTAAACATCTCTGTTCTCCAGCAAAGGGCCAGAGTTATGAGAGGCTGTTAGACTTAGTCAGCAACCAGCCTTATCAGCACATGCTGTGGCTTCTCTGGGAGCTGTCCAGGGTCCTGAAGGCTTGTCAATGTTCATCTTTGCTTTCTGATTCTGCCTCTTTGTTGATTTGATACATAGTATGTACCTGTCAATTCCCTGCTGAGGATCAGTCTCCAAACTTGGCTCACCCTCTACGGTACAAGCTAGTTCTTTTGTTGTGGTCTCCATTTAACAAACGACTTTAAAAACAAATGGAGACAAGAGTAAATTATTTGCTCAGTGTCACAAGGAAATTAATCAAGGCTCTCTTTTCCAGCCACATCTCAGGCATAACTAGTAGCCAGCAGACAAAGAACTGGCCAATAAGCTAAAGTCATTATGGGAAATTATGCTTTCTGGCTCTTGGCACACAATTCGGATTGCCAGGATTGAGCAGTAACAACAGTTGCCAAAAATGGCAAGTTTTCCTGCCAGGGTCTAGAGAGTTTAGGCCAAGTAACCATTTCTTGTAGCCACCTGTTCTACTGAACAGCCTTCCTATAACTCTTTCCCTCATTGTCCACAATATATACAGCCAACAGTCTCCCTAAGCATAATCTAATGTTTCTTCAGAATACCCTCTTACTTTAACTCCTTCTTGATTCAAATCCTTGTTTTCCTTCCTCTTTGCCTCATGGCATCTACTCTTCCTACAGTTTCTTCTTTGATTAAACTGTAGGCTCTCTTCAAAGTCCTTGACTAGCCTCCTGTCTCTTAGCTTCCCTACATCCTATGCTCTATTCCCAATCCTATATTTACCCTATGAGAAGTAATTCCAGCAAAACTGTTAATGTTCCCTTCCCATACAGAAGGTGGCCTGGAAACTATTTAATTTCTGGAGCAGCTGAACATGCTGTAACATCATACCAACTCAGCATTCAGTATCAGAAACCTCACTGCCACCATTACAACAGAGACAGTGATACCCAATGAAAAGGACAAGGAAGTTGGGTAGGAATCAAGCGTCATGCAAAATGTAGAATGAATTCTAGAGTTCATTCCTCTAAGGCACATTTGAAACTCCCTGTAGATGATAGATGTATGTTGAGAAAATGTGTTTCCTTTATATCACATTCTGGTACTAAAGACATTTTAATGTGGTGAATGCAATAAAGCTTTAAAATTATTCTATTACATTTCTAATTTTTTCCTGTATTTTTGATGCATGAATTAATTTAATGCAGCTTGAACTATTTACTAATGTATTCAAATTTATGCAATGAATATACACTTGGAATGCAATTAACATGCCATTTTTGTTCATTGCAAATGCCAGTGTAATTAAAGTTTATAGACAATGTCATCTGTTAACTCTGTATAATTTCTATGGCTTTTTTGACTCAGTTTGCCCTCTTCTGTGAAAAACGTAACCACTATTATTACTGATTATTGGTTAATTGTGACATTCAATAGTTCATGCAAGAGCTCCTGCAGATCAAATTTTAGTTTGGAAATAATGAAGTTGTAAAATGAATAAGTTTAAATGTCCTTTGCACATACAATGTTTTGGACTAATGACAAAACCTGATATTTCTCCAGAAACACAGTTTATGGAGGAAATTCTTATACTAGTACATTCACTGTCAGGGGTATAATATGATATTTGAAGAAAAATGTACTAACTCCGACCCAAAGCTAAAGATGTCTATAAATTAAACAACTGGAAGCCACATGATAGAACATACTTGTTGGTACTTGTAACCATGAGAAAATGGTAATCTATACTATCTGGAACAAAGCCAAATTGGGAAGGGGATCCTTTAAAAAAAATATTCTTAGACTTCCAAGGCACTCCAAAGTAGTAGTTGTCACATCTGATTTCAGAACCTAAGTAGCGTTAGGCTAGTTTGTACTTGGGTGGAGGACCACTAGAACATACCAAGGACCTCCAGATAAAGCTGAAAGGAAACCTTTCTAAAACTCTGAGGCCAGTCAGAGTTGACAGTAGCACACTAGATGGGCATGCAACCTATTTTTGAAAAGGTGAATTTCTGCTCCTGGAGGACTCCAAGAGAGAAAAGTCCCCCTCATTCCTTAATACAAAAGGGGAAGTCAGGGAGAGGTCTGAAAGCAGCAAAAACAGCCTTGGGGGCATATGCAATCTGAAGGCCACACTTGGCCCAAACTATTGAAAAGACAGGTTTTATTCATCTGCTCTCTCAAGTTTTTCCCTTATTGTTCTCCTTGGCTTTGGGTGTTGGTTGTTTCTATTAAGTAGTAGAGCTTGTTCATGCTCCTTGTTTGAACTGTAGCTTCACTAGGGAGAAGAAACCCATGCCTCAAAGCAGGACCTCTCCATCACTTCCATCCACTCCCCTTGAAGAAAAGAGATGGGTGTGAAGAGCATTTGCCCAGGGGCCCAGTGTCTCTTTTCCTAGACCAGTGATGGCAAACCTTTTTAAGGTCGCGTGCCGGGGGCGGGGCTTCTACCCCCAGGATGGGGGCTGGGTGCTGGGGCGGGGCTCCTGCCCTCCAGGGGGCGGGGTT